>NC_088421.1:36834084-37021991 GCF_034236695.1 Oncorhynchus nerka
ATACAGTGTACTGGTGTTGGTGTATACAGTGTAGTCTCTGGTGTAGTGTAGTCTCTGGTGTTGGTGTATACTGTACAGTGTAGTCTCTGGTGTTGGTGTATACAGTGTAGTCTCTGGTGTATACTGTACAGTGTAGTCTCTGGTGTTGGTGTATACAGTGTAGTCTCTGGTGTTGGTGTATACTGTGTAGTCTCTGGTGTATACTGTACAGTGTAGTCTCTGGTGTTGGTGTATACAGTGTAGTCTCTGGTGTTGGTGTATACTGTGTAGTCTCTGGTGTTGGTGTATACTGTGTAGTCTCTGGTGTTGGTGTGTACAGTGTAGTCTCTGGTGTTGGTGTATACAGTGTAGTCTCTGGTGTTGGTGTATACTGTGTACAGTGTAGTCTGTAGTCTCTGGTGTTGGTGTGTACAGTGTAGTCTCTGGTGTTGGTGTATACAGTGTAGTCTCTGGTGTTGGTGTATACAGTGTAGTCTCTGGTGTTGGTATACTGTACAGTGTAGTCTCTGGTGTTGGTGTATACTGTGTAGTCTCTGGTGTTGGTGTATACTGTACAGTGTAGTCTCTGGTGTTGGTGTATACAGTGTAGTCTCTGGTGTTGGTGTATACAGTGTAGTCTCTGGTGTTGGTGTATACAGTGTAGTCTCTGGTGTTGGTGTGTACAGTGTAGTCTCTGGTGTTGGTGTTCTCTGTGTTCTGTGTAGTCTCTGGTGTTGGTGTGTACAGTGTAGTCTCTGGTGTTGGTGTATACAGTGTAGTCTCTGGTGTTGGTGTATACAGTGTAGTCTCTGGTGTTGGTGTGTACAGTGTAGTCTCTGGTGTATACTGTACAGTGTAGTCTCTGGTGTATACTGTACAGTGTAGTCTCTGGTGTTGGTGTGTACAGTGTAGTCTCTGGTGTTGGTGTGTACAGTGTAGTCTCTGGTGTTGGTGTATACAGTGTAGTCTCTGGTGTTGGTGTATACAGTGTAGTCTCTGGTGTTGGTGTATACTGTGTAGTCTCTGGTGTTGGTGTATACAGTGTAGTCTCTGGTGTTGGTGTATACTGTACAGTGTAGTCTCTGGTGTTGGTGTATACTGTACAGTGTAGTCTCTGTGTTGGTGTATACTATACTGTGTAGTCTCTGTGTTGGTGTATACAGTGTAGTCTCTGTGTTGGTGTATACTATACTGTGTAGTCTCTGTGTTGGTGTATACTGTGTAGTCTCTGGTGTATACTGGTGTATACTGTGTAGTCTCTGTGTTGGTGTATACTGTGTAGTCTCTGGTGTATACTGTACAGTGTAGTCTCTGGTGTATATTGTACAGTGTAGTCTCTGGTGTTGGTGTATACTGTACAGTGTAGTCTCTGGTGTTGGTGTATACTGTGTAGTCTCTGGTGTTGGTGTGTACAGTGTAGTCTCTGGTGTTGGTGTATACAGTGTAGTCTCTGGTGTATATTGTACAGTGTAGTCTCTGGTGTTGGTGTATACTGTACAGTGTAGTCTCTGGTGTTGGTGTATACAGTGTAGTCTCTGGTGTTGGTGTATACCGTACAGTGTAGTCTCTGTGTTGGTGTATACCGTACAGTGTAGTCTCTGGTGTTGGTGTATACTGTGTAGTCTCTGGTGTTGGTGTGTACAGTGTAGTCTCTGGTGTTGGTGTATACTGTGTAGTCTCTGGTGTTGGTGTATACTGTACAGTGTAGTCTCTGGTGTTGGTGTATACTGTACAGTGTAGTCTCTGGTGTTGGTGTATACTGTGTAGTCTCTGGTGTATACTGTACAGTGTAGTCTCTGGTGTTGGTGTATACAGTGTAGTCTCTGGTGTTGGTGTATACAGTGTAGTCTCTGGTGTTGCTGAAGTGTTCTCTGGTTAGACTGGGTGCTCTTGGAGACATCTCCTTGTTTCACACCTTTATGAACGCTTAGCTGAATGACGAAGTTTCTGGATGACAAGGTTTCTGCATGACTGTGGTGCAAGGATACTGGAGAAAAACAACTTGTTTTTCTGAATATGTTGTTGAGGAAGCCCCAGGGTCTAACGACTCTCAGCACCAGTCACCTCTATATCAAGCAGTTTGGTTCAATCCAATTCCCAAAGTTGGACTTGGATTCAAATACTATTAAAAATCGTTAAAATACTTTGAGCATTTGCTTTAGCTTGACTGGAGGGCCAGGTGGGCGGGGCTTGCAGTTTGCCATTTCAATACTTTTCTATTGGTTCCATTCCAACAAGCAAGATAAATCAAAACACAGATACAGTATTTTAAATGATTTCAAATGGTATTTGAACCCAGGTCTGATGGAGAATAACACAAACACAGGGTTTGTGATGAACTCATGAAGTGGACATAGAGTTTGTCTCTAAGTAATTACGTTAGAAGTCAACATGAAAAGACAGACACACACAAACAGACTGCCCTTCCATCAGCGCTGTCGCCTGAGGAGCATTATGATGAAAATGTGTTATTGGAGCTGTTGTGTCCTTTTGATGCTGACAGCAATGTTGTTGTCAACAGTCAGTCTCTGGCGTCACACACACACAGCCCGATACGATCAGCTGACACGGTATAGTGTGTGTGTTACTTACGAGTGGCTGACAAGAGCACAAAGAAACACAGGTACACTCATTAATTACACAAAACAGGTTTATAACGCCGTTCTGTCAGTGTCACTTTACTGGTTGGGCTTTGGGAGAGTATCAAACATCTGTATGAATTACAGTTACACTGTGTCACTTTACTGGTTGGGCTTTGGGAGAGTATCAAACATCTGTATGAATTACAGTTACACTGTGTCACTTTACTGGTTGGGCTTTGGGAGAGTATCAAACATCTGTATGAATTACAGCTACACTGTGTCACTTTACTGGTTGGGCTTTGGGAGAGTATCAAACATCTGTATGAATTACAGTTACATTGTGTCACTTTACTGGTTGGGCTTTGGGAGAGTATCAAACATCTGTATGAATTACAGCTACACTGTGTCACTTTACTGGTTGGGCTTTGGGAGAGTATCAAACATCTGTATCAGTTACACAGTGTCACTTTACTGGTTGGGCTTTGGGAGAGTATCAAACATCTGTATGAATTACAGTTACACTGTGTCACTTTACTGGTTGGGCTTTGGGAGAGTATCAAACATCTGTATGAATTACAGCTACACTGTGTACTTTACTGGTTGGGCTTTGGGAGAGTATCAAACATCTGTATGAATTACAGCTACACTGTGTCACTTTACTGGTTGGGCTTTGGGAGAGTATCAAACATCTGTATGAATTACAGTTACACAGTGTCACTTTACTGGTTGGGCTTTGGGAGAGTATCAAACATCTGTATTACAGAATTACAGTTACACAGTGTCAAATTTACTGTTATTGGGCTTTGGGAGAGTATCAAACATCTGTTGAATTCAGTAATACACAGTGTCAAATTTAGGCTTATTCAGTAATATGTGTCAGGCAGGGGGTCAAATCTACTGTTATTCAGTAATATGTGTCAGGCAGGGGTCAAATCTACTGTTATTCAGTAATATGTGTCAGGCAGGGGGTCAAATCTACTGTTATTCAGTAATATGTGTCAGGCAGGGGTCAAATCTACTGTTATTCAGTAATATGTGTCAGGCAGGGGGTCAAATCTACTGTTATTCAGTAATATGTGTCAGGCAGGGGGTCAAATCTACTGTTATTCAGTAATATGTGTCAGGCAGGGGGTCAAATCTACTGTTATTCAGTAATATGTGTCAGGCAGGGGGTCAAATCTACTGTTATTCAGTAATATGTGTCAGGCAGGGGGTCAAATCTACTGTTATTCAGTAATATGTGTCAGGCAGGGGGTCAAATCTACTGTTATTCAGTAATATGTGTCAGGCAGGGGGTCAAATCTACTGTTATTCAGTAATATGTGTCAGGCAGGGGGTCAAATCTACTGTTATTCAGTAATATGTGTCAGGCAGGGGGTCAAATCTACTGTTATTCAAAGTCCCACATCAGTAAAGTCACACATCAGCAGTCACTGCACAGCCATCTAAATACATAGGTTATAACCTGGTTCACACAGAACCCTGTAAAGAACACACACACATTGAACCACAGACAGAGACAGCAGCTCTGTTAACACACACATATGTGGCACTTCCTTAACCTTGGTCTTCTGATGCTACAGGTGCAGTGTGTGGTTAGAGCCTAAGTACTGTAGCTGTGTTAAACTACTGTCCTACCACGATACCCTGCCTTCACTCACTAAGTACTGTAGCTGTGTTAAACTACTGTCCTACCATGATACCCTGCCTTCACTCACTAAGTACATTTACATTTACATTTAAGTCATTTAGCAGACGCTCTTATCCAGAGCGACTTACAAATTGGTGCATTCACCTTATGACCTCCAGTGGAACAGTAGTGCATCTAAATCTTTTCAGTACTGTAGCTGTGTTAAACTACTGTCCTACCATGATACCCTGCCTTCACTCACTAAGTACTGTAGCTGTGTTAAACTACTGTCCTACCATGATACCCTGCCTTCACTCACTAAGTACTGTAGCTGTGTTAAACTACTGTCCTACCATGATACCCTGCCTTCACTCACTAAGTACTGTAGCTGTGTTAAACTACTGTCCTACCACGATACCCTGCCTTCACTCACTAAGTACTGTAGCTGTGTTAAACTACTGTCCTACCATGATACCCTGCCTTCACTCACTAAGTACTGTAGCTGTGTTAAACTACTGTCCTACCATGATACCCTGCCTTCACTCACTAAGTACTGTAGCTGTGTTAAACTACTGTCCTACCATGATACCCTGCCAGTCATAAACACACCAACATACTCGTTAAAAACATACACTGTAATGCCGGTTTATGCACACGTCACTTCTTCCACACACACGGCCTGACACGATGGCCAGCAGTTCAGGGAGCTGACAGACAGAAGACAGCCTGCCTTCTTGCTCTCCTTTTCCTCCCTCCCTCACTCACTTCCTCTGTCATTCTATCGTTGTCTGGTTCGGTCGTTCATCCTCTCGCTCCCCGTGCCAGAACGCCTCATACGCCACACGGCCTGCTGCCGCTCAGCACGCTCCCTACCTCCCTCCTCGCACCCCTCCCATACGGCGCTGGAATGCATCACGTTAAAACAACACCACTTCCTGTTCAGCTTGTGGAGTGATGTGGAGAGCAGGACTGGAGCTGGGAGGGAAGGAGATGGGGGTTGTTGTGGGGTGGTGTGGAGAGCAGGACTGGAGCTGGGAGGGAAGGAGATGGGGGTTATTGTGGGGTGGTGTGGAGAGCAGGACTGGAGCTGGGAGGGAAGGAGATGGGGGTTGTTGTGGGGTGGTGTGGAGAGCAGGACTGGAGCTGGGAGGGAAGGAGATGGGGGTTATTGTGGGGTGGTGTGGAGAGCAGGACTGGAGCTGGGAGGGAAGGAGATGGGGGTTGTTGTGGGGTGGAGAGCAGGACTGGAGCTGGGAGGGAAGGAGATGGGGGTTGTTGTGGGGTGGTGTGGGGTGGAGTGGAGAGCAGGACTGGAGCTGGGAGGGAAGGAGATGGGGGTTGTTGTGGGGTGGTGTGGAGAGCAGGACTGGAGCTGGGAGGGAAGGAGATGGGGGTTGTTGTGGGGTGATGTGGAGAAAAAAGGTCTGGTCAACCATAACTAAAACAATCCCCAAAAGAGGTGAGTTAAACTACTGTACCTACCTTAACTACAAGAGCTAGTCTGTGGGTTCTGACCACACCTCAACGGTCAAGATGATTGGTCAGTCACAAATACAGTGTGTGTGTTAATGTGTTTGTTCTGTTGTGTTGTCTACAGATAGAGGGGACACCACCACCGACCCAGTCAAAGTGAACTGAACCAGGAGGCGGCATCTTGTTGAGTGGGTAAGTTAAGGGTTAATTTTTTGACCGTCCATTTCACTCCTCTTCAATGTTTATATGACAGAGTAGTTAAGTTGCTATACTACCAGAAATATGACTACTAACACTTCCATATGAAACAAGATGATACAAGTTTATTGTCAACAGACAGGTTTTTAGTTCACTCCAGAAGTATCATAGGGTAACATTTTTGGCACATTTCTGAATGAGGAAACATCCTGTTGAATGATTGCATTCAACGTTTCCAGAAAGCACACTTGGCTGTTGATAGTGTTAACCTCAACACATTCCTTCCTCATGAGTCTTCTTCACATTTGACTGAGTCCCTCAATGAGAAGTTGTCTACCTACCTACAACAAGGACTGAGAGCACACACATGCTATTTACTGAGTAGAGAGAGCTGTTGAGGAAGTATGGAGGGGTGTGTGTGTGTGTGTGTGTGTGTGTGTGTGTGGGGGGGGCATGGCTGCCTGGTTTGGAAGTTATAAAGTCTAGGGGCAGTGGCAGAAAGGCAACAGGATGGTGTGTGTGTGTGTGTGTGTGTGTGTGTGTGTGTGTGTGTGTGTGTGTGTGTGATGGTCTATAAAAGTGCAGGCAGGGGAGGCTTATTCAATCACTGGTGATAATTGCCCCTCTCCACCCCCCTGGGCCGGTCCATTATAGATGGAGGGGGAGTGTGTCTGATCCAGCTGGGATGGTCTATTATGTGAGGCAGGGGGAGTGTGTCTGGGTCAAGCTGTGGTCTGGTCCAGCAGTCAGGCCCTAGGGCAGCGGGGGCTGTTGTTAAGGTCTGACAGGGACTGTGCAGGCTTGGAAAGTGTGCTTTTCTCCCCCCTCCTCTCCTTTCTGACCCAGAATACAGCCCACTGCTCAAGGCCTGTGGGGTCTGGAATCATTAGTACACTCACTAATTGCCTTACAACCACCTCTACCTTTCCCTCCTCCCCACTCCTCAAACCTCAGAGAGAGAGACAGAGTGATACAGAGTGAGGCATGCAGTACGTGATTGCACACGGACACACACACACATTAGCCCCACTCTGGAGAACAGACTTGGGGACAAACACACACACGTACTGCAGGCAGACACAGACAGACAGACAGACAGACAGGCAGACAGGCAGACAGGCAGACAGGCAGACAGGCAGGCAGGCAGGCAGGCAGACAGACAGACAGACAGACAGTGTGTGCTGTAATTTGAGGCAGTGCGTTGGAGCTTTGATGTTAAACGACAGGATTAAGGTAGAAGCAGCCAGAAGACTATGTGTTGACACAAACCCTCTCTCGCTAGATAGGGAATTATTTACAACCCAGCAGCGTTCCAACCAGACACACATTCCTGAACTAGAAGAAGTGTGTATGTATGTGTGTGTCTCCAAACCATGGAGCGTCTGAAAAGGTCTCTGAAGTGTCAACGTAGGGGGCCATGACAGGGCTGAGATCATAGAGACTAGGGAGGGTCTGTCTGCTCCATCACTGAGGACATGTATCTGCTCCTGGACTGGTCTGACAGAGGCCCCTCTATAGGCTGTACAGAGTGACAACCAACACAAACACGGTGTCTGGAAGACTAGGTCCAGAAACACCTGGACACTGTGTCTGGAAGACTACGTCCAGAAACATCTACATTGTGTCTGGAAGACTAGGTCCAGAAACATCTACACTGTGTCTGGAAGACTACGTCCAGAAACATCTACATTGTGTCTGGAAGACTAGGTCCAGAAACACCTGGACACTGTGTGAAGGGACGGGTAGTTCTCCTCTCTGGGGGTTTTACCATATGAAGCAGGAGTGATGTACCATGGTGTCTCTCTCTCTACTGAGCATTAACAACAAGACAGTGGGACTAACCCATAGAACACATGTGGATTCCATCTGTGGGCAAACACACACACACACACAGAGATCTCCCAAAACCTCACCAAGGGCCCCGTCTCTCACCTCTCCAGATGGGGGGCACGAGGAGGCTCGGGGGGAATAGCTCTCAAATTGAATTCAGTGGTGGGTTGTTTAAAGTGGAGCGCCATGTGCAACACATGACCAGGCAGTGGTGTGTGTTAGCGCTCCAGCCACTGCAGGCAGATCTCTCTCTCTCTCATATGGTTGTTTTCTTGAGGAATCTCTCCCATATCTAACCCAGAGAGCACGGCACACCTGTTGCACGTTAATTGCAGTGTTCCAGGGTCGCGGTGATATAACCTTGTTGAAAGATCTCTCAGCTACAGAGTAGAGGCAGCACCGGCAGAAGCAGGCAGCAGTGAGCTCAGGAGGCAGGCGAGGCCACCCCGGGACAAGCCAAGCTGACAGGGGGACGTTAGAGGCGGTTGGTTGAGCTATGAGGCCCTGGCAAGTGACCAACACAGCGAGATGTCTTCTCACAATGCATTCTTTTGTGACAGTTTAAATCAGCCAAAGAGATCTTGTCATAATTTATCTGTGCGTGTGTGTGTGTGTGTGTGTGTGTGTGTGTGTGTGTGTGTGTGTGTGTATGCATGTGTTTTATGGGATAAAGCCCCAAGGCTAGAATGACATAAAAGCACAGACAGTCATTTCTACAGTACAGTAAACTACAGACCTGTAAAACAGGTAGATAGGTCTGTAAACACAGGCTTATTGTCAAAGAATGAGGAAAGAACTAACACACTTGATTCAACGAATCATATCATCAAGGCTTTCATTACGAGCACTAACACACTTGATTCAACGAATCATCTCATCAAGGCTTTCATTACTAGCACTAACACACTTGATTCAACGAATCATATCATCAAGGCTTTCATTACGAGCACTAACACACTTGATTCAACGAATCATCTCATCAAGGCTTTCATTACTAGCACTAACACACTTGATCGAATCATCATCAAGGCTTTCATTACTAGCACTAACACACTTGATTCAACGAATCATCATCATCAAGGCTTTCATTACTAGCACTAACACACTTGATTCAACGAATCATATCATCAAGGCTTTCATTACGAGCACTAACACACTTGATTCAACGAATCATATCATCAAGGCTTTCATTACTAGCACTAACACACTTGATTCAACGAATCATATCACCAAGGCTTTCATTACTAGCACTAACACACTTGATTCAACGAATCATATCATCAAGGCTTTCATTACGAGCACTAACACACTTGATTCAACGAATCATCAAGGCTTTCATTACTTGAATCAGGTGTGTTAGTGCTAGGGCCCCCCTATGGGTCCCCAGGACCAGGATTGGAAAACACTGACCTAGAGCAACTCTACAGATTGATCTAAATTGGAAAACACTGACCTAGAGCAACTCTACAGATTGATCTAAATTGGAAAACACTGACCTAGAGCAACTCTACAGATTGATCTAAATTGGAAAACACTGACCTAGAGAAACTCTACAGATTGATCTAAATTGGAAAACACTGACCTAGAGCAACTCTACAGATTGATCTAAATTGGAAAAACACTGACCTAGAGAAACTCTGGAAAACACTGACAGATTGATCTAAATTGGAAAACACTGACCTAGAGCAACTCTACAGATTGATCTAAATTGGAAAACACTGACCTAGAGCAAACTCTACAGATTGATCTAAATTGGAAAACACTGACCTAGAGCAACTCTACAGATTGATCTAAATTGGAAAACACTGACCTAGAGCAAACTGATCTGGAAAACAGATTGATCTAAATTGGAAAACACTGACCTAGAGAAACTCTACAGATTGATCTAAATTGGAAAACACTGACCTAGAGCAACTCTACAGATTGATCTAAATTGGAAAACACTGACCTAAATTGGAAAACACTGACCTAGAGAAACTCTACAGATTGATCTAAATTGGAAAACACTGACCTAGAGCAACTCTACAGATTGATCTAAATTGGAAAACACTGACCTAGAGAAACTCTACAGATTGATCTAAATTGGAAAACACTGACCTAGAGCAACTCTACAGATTGATCTAAATTGGAAAACACTGACCTAGAGCAACTCTACAGATTGATCTAAATTGGAAAACACTGACCTAGAGCAACTCTACAGATTGATCTAAATTGGAAAACACTGACCTAGAGCAACTCTACAGATTGATCTAAATTGGAAACAGTGATGACAAGTTTAATAAATGATCTTGTAAATCGCCAGGCCGACGGCCAAGTGACTAAACAATGTACTGCTACTGTCATCCTCACAGTGACACTGTCACCATTGTGTCCCTAGTGTCACACATTGTCCCATCTCTGGCATCTGTGGCATTCTTTACTGTCATAGACCTCCTACAGGACAACAGTGACCTTTCTGTTAAAACACCTTCAAGACAAGAACCAGAACAGCAGCAGCATCTCCAGCTGATTGACACAAATCCCTTCAGTGTTCTATGAAGAGGTGTACTGTGACGTTTATCCTTCAAGTCAATTTAACGTCATTGTCCCCTGGAGGAAAAAACATACTGGCTTTCTGTCCCTCCCTCACCCGTACCTGCTACGACACGGCTCATTGGTAGAGAGAGACATGTACGTACGTGTGTGTGTGTGTGTGAGAGAGAGAGTTGGTTCCCTTCCTGCGTGGATATTTGCCCGGTCTATACCTCTACAACCACCCTGACAGCCACTAGACATAGAGGGAGGAGAGGTTACTGGTGTCCTGAACAACACCTTCAGAAGAAACAGAGGCGGGAGAGAAAACAGGGCAACAGGGGATGAAAAGGTGAGAACACAGATGTGCTGTGAGGCTGAGGATGCTTCATACATGTGTGTCTCAGTGTATGTTGATGGGGTGTGTGAGACTGTGTACTTCAGACAGCCTGTCCAGGTTACACAGGACATGATACCATGTCCACTGACTTTCACATTAGTCAAGTATCACATCAGCAGGAACGTAGAGAGTCCATCATCAGATCATTATCAATTCACTGGAAATCCTGATTTCTCCACAGCCTCTATATCTGTTAACATTTGAGGTGAATTTACAAACCTATTTTACATTTTTGATGACGTGGTGGTGAAAGAATTCTACTGCTTGTTACCTGCTGCTCCTAGATTAACTGCAGGTTCATTATGAGACGTGTGTGTGTGTGTGCGTGCGCTACGGCGGCGGCGGAGGCTGCGGTGACAGAAATGTGGTTGGCACACTGCAGGGTAAATCCTCTCTGGAGACATGGGGTGACAGAGGTATTTGGTAGGAGGTGACATGATTAGGGCGGGGGACAGTGGCGCGTGTAGCCAGAGGGAAGGACAATCAGACAGAGGGACACGGTGACAGAACCACTCAGAGAGTGTGTGTTTGTTTATCCGTCTGTCAGTCTGTCCGCCCACGGACTGCATGTGTCACAAACCCTTAGCTTTTGTTGATTTGACCTTTGTTTCCGACAGTAGACGTTCAGGGTTCAGAGGGAGAAAGGTCAAACTGAATGTGACCATACATATTCAGTCATAGGTACCTTCAATCTACATTTGACTGTTGAACAGAGGGACAAGGGTAGGACTGAATGTAAACATACATGTACATATTCAGTATCTGAATATACTGATTCTTAAAAAATAAACACGGCTCTATTTGACCAGGAGAAAAATCTGGAGGTTCAGACCCCCTTTTTCTAGAAACACCGGGCAACAGGGTCCCAAAAAATAAATACTATTCTCTACTAAGAGAGAGAAAGCAGAATTGGGAGTCAGGTAAATCCCTGATCAAAACTATGTTTGATCTCCTGGATAGCCTTTGAAGTTGAAAATAAGTTGAACTTAAGTCAAGATAAATAGTTAATCATAGCAGTAATATCAGGAGGTGATGATGAATCAGTGTTTCATTCAAAGACATGTAACAATAAACTAGAGGTAATGATGAAAACAAGGTATGGAGGGAGAGAGAGAGATTGGAGTGTGCACATCACACCTGCCTTGTGTGTCAGCACACGGCCACGGAACAGGTTGAGCTGCCTCTAACCAATCCCACACACACACACACACACACACACACACACACACACACACACATCATGAAGACAAGTACACACCATCCTCTGACACTCACACCCAGCAAACACACACACACACAAACCACATACTCACTGACACCAGAAGAATGTACACCTGCTGGTTTGCATTATTGAAAACCGACAACGGACAGGTGCTTTCCCTGTACCCGTACACTTACAGCCTCTTCATTACAGAGCTATTAGTTCTATTATATGATCAAATCAAAGTGTGATGGTCACGTACACACTTCAGCAGATGTTATAGCGGGTGCAGTGAAATGCTTATGTTACTAGTTCCTAACAATGTAGTAAAATGTAGTAAAAGTCAACAAGTACACAAATGATGCCCCAAAAACATTTGACAAATCTTGAAACGTCAGAACGAATCTAATTAACCCAAATAGCACTGTAACAGTAATCCACATCTACACAGGATGAATTTACACGAGATATACTCAGAATGATATGTACAGCAGTAAATATATTAGAGTGAGATATAACAATAACCCAGTATATTAAAAAATACACTGTGTGTATAAACAGTGTAACTAAAATGCAATGTAGAAATATTAGAATGAGCTATGTGAAGAATACAGTATTTAAATACACAGTACAAAACCATGAAAAAATTGATAGAATTGTAGAAATGTTGCAAAATATAAATACATATGTTCAGTATGTGAATGGTGTGTATAGACAGTATAGATAGTATGTGAATGGTGTGTATAGACAGTATGTGAATGGTGTGTATAGACAGTATAGACAGTATGTGAATGGTGTGTATAGACAGTATAGATAGTATGTGAATGGTGTGTATAGACAGTATAGACAGTATGTGAATGGTGTGTATAGACAGTATAGACAGTATGTGAATGGTGTGTATAGACAGTATAGACAGTATGTGAATGGTGTGTATAGACAGTATAGACAGTATGTGAATGGTGTGTATAGACAGTATGTGAATGGTGTGTATAGACAGTATAGATAGTATGTGAATGGTGTGTATAGACAGTATAGACAGTATGTGAATGGTGTGTATAGACAGTATGTGAATGGTGTGTATAGACAGTATAGATAGTATGTGAATGGTGTGTATAGACAGTATAGACAGTATGTGAATGGTGTGTATAGACAGTATAGACAGTATGTGAATGGTGTGTATAGACAGTATGTGAATGGTGTGTATAGACAGTATAGATAGTATGTGAATGGTGTGTATAGACAGTATGTGAATGGTGTGTATAGACAGTATAAATAGTATGTGAATGGTGTGTATAGACAGTATAGACAGTATGTGAATGGTGTGTATAGACAGTATAGATAGTATGTGAATGGTGTGTATAGACAGTATAGACAGTATGTGAATGGTGTGTATAGACAGTATGTGAATGGTGTGTATAGACAGTATAGATAGTATGTGAATGGTGTGTATAGACAGTATAGACAGTATGTGAATGGTGTGTATAGACAGTATAGACAGTATGTGAATGGTGTGTATAGACAGTATGTGAATGGTGTGTATAGACAGTATAGATAGTATGTGAATGGTGTGTATAGACAGTATGTGAATGGTGTGTATAGACAGTATAGATAGTATGTGAATGGTGTGTATAGACAGTATAGACAGTATGTGAATGGTGTGTATAGACAGTATAGATAGTATGTGAATGGTGTGTATAGACAGTATGTGAATGGTGTGTATAGACAGTATGTGAATGGTGTGTATAGACAGTATAGACAGTATGTGAATGGTGTGTATAGACAGTATGGACACAGTATGTGAATGGTCTGTATAGACAGTATGGACACAGTATGTGAATGGTGTGTATAGACAGTATGGACACAGTATGTGAATGGTGTGTATAGACAGTATGGACAGTATGTGAATGGTGTGTATAGACAGTATGTGAATGGTGTGTATAGACAGTATGTTCAGTATGTGAATGGTGTGTATAGACAGTATAGACAGTATGTGAATGGTGTGTATAGACAGTATGGACAGTATGTGAGTGGTGTGTATGGACAGTATGGACAGTATGTGAATGGTGTGTATAGACAGTATGGACAGTATGTGAGTGGTGTGTATGGACAGTATGTGAGTGGTGTGTATAGACAGTATGTGAATGGTGTGTCTAGACAGTATGGACAGTATGTGAATGGTGTGTATAGACAGTATGTGAATGGTGTGTCTAGACAGTATGGACAGTATGTGAATGGTGTGTATAGACAGTATAGACAGTATGTGAATGGTGTGTATAGATAGTATGGACAGTATGTGAATGGTGTGTATAGACAGTATGGACAGTATGTGAATGGTGTGTATAGACAGTATGTGAATGGTGTGTATAGACAGTATGCGAATGGTGTGTATAGACAGTATAGACAGTATGTGAATGGTGTGTATAGACAGTCCTCAGTCCTTCCCATTTACAGCAGTACTAGCTGCTAACCCCAGCCTCCTGCTAACCCCAGCCTCCTGCTAACCCCAGCCTCCTGCTAACCCCAGCCTCCTGCTAACCCCAGCCTCCTGCATCCCAGCCTCCTGCTAACCCCACAGCCTCCTGCTAACCCCAGCCTCCTGCTAACCCCAGCCTCCTGCATCCCAGCCTCCTGCATCCCAGCCCAGGTCAGACTGCACAGTCGCATAGTAGTGGCCCTTGTGGACAAATATCTCCTTTATGACATGAAGACTATAGAGTTCAGGGTTCAGCTGAACACTGTGACACCTTCCTGCTCCCCAACAAGCCATCAAATCCTGACTCCTCAACCCCCTACCACCTCAAAGGAAGAGCCATCAGTGAGAGAGAGCGAGAGGGAAAGAAAAAGGTAGAGAGAGAGAGAAAAAGGGAGAGAGGGGGGAGAGAAAGAGTTCTCCCACAGAGAGGCGTCTACATCAGTTTGCCTTTTTAAGCCACATTGGCATGTGACAGATGGTGCTCAGGTCAAGCAGAGTGGTCTCCAAGGCTTGGGGTCAGCGTGTATGGGTCAGATAGTAAAGAGGCCAGGGGGCTAGTAGCTGTTTAAAGCTGACTGACCTGGGAACAGGAGCAAACCAGCCTTCTAGGACCAGAGCCAGTCTCTGAAGAATAGTCACAATCTAAATCAGATCCAGAGTCAGAAAACCAAGTATATCAGTTGTAATTTGAGCACAGAGAGGCTAGTGTTTTACTTTATAGTAGCTGTCCCTAACTGACCTCAGACCTGCATGTTAGCATTCTAATCTAATTGTGTTCATTATCTAGTAATTATATTTCTATGTCCCTGACTGACATACAGTGTATGACTGGGGCAGGACAGTGTTGTACATTTGAGTCATTGAGCAGACACTCTTATCCAGAGCCACTTACAGTAGTGAGTGCATACATTTGATCTCATACTGGTCCCCCGTGGGAATCAAACCCACAACCCTGGCATGGCAAGCACCATGCTCTACCAACTGAGCTACAGGGGACTCCATAACCAGAGACAGTCTCTATCTGAAGAATAGTCCCAGTTTAAATCTGATCTAGAATCAGATCAGGAAACCAGTTTTTTTTCCCACTAGACAGAGACAGGTGTTAGGGTATGGGATCAAACGTTAGTTCAAAGCCCATCACAAAGGAAAGGAGGATACAGACCTATCCATTGTTCTGGTCTCTGCACACTTTGTATGAATGAGATATTTCTGTATAGTAAAGATCAGACGCCTAATGGGCTAGTCTCTCACCACGTGTCTGTATAAAGAGCTGTGATTGGATAATCAGCCAATTGACCACAGGGATGGTAGGTGTGTAACAGAGGGCTGCTTTGTGTCCATGTGAGTGGGTTGTGACCTCACTGATTTTATTAGTCAGAAAGTTCAAGGGTCACAGGGCTGGGTCACCTCATCAGTGCTGACTGAGGGAGGCAACGGCAGCCATGTGTCAATACCTATACGATCTGCAAAGAGCAAGACAGAGAGTTAGTGTGTGTGTGAATCTCATCCAAGGGGATCTTGTCGGGCATCTAGAATCCCTTCCTCTGCAGTATGTTTAGAGAAAGAAAGGAGAGGAAATAGACAACTTTTCCTTTAGGATTTAAACTGAACCTCAGACCTTAAAGCTCAGAGGCGGTATAGAGGCGGTATATCTGCTAACACAGACTATTGTCTGGCCTGGCCATCGTCTGCCTCTCTTCTCCTCTCCCGGCCTCGCTCCCTGGGAATGTAGCAGCCAAGGCAGCTCTGAAGCGCGGAGGATTTAACCTGGGTTGAGTTGTACATACACACTTTGGAGGTGTTGGGTTTGGAAATGCCCTGGAGGAGTGCAGAAAGTGCACCTGTTGTGGCGGTGAGGCCAGTAGGTGGGCAGGAGGCTCAGGGGTGTGTGTGTGTGTTTCTGTCTCTGCATGTGTGCGTGCGATGGGTGTGTGCCTGTGTCAAACAGGCCCTGTTATCTGTCCTGTCTTTGTGGAGGGTTACACAAAGGACACAGTCACTTTAGCAGCAGTGGAAACAGCCAATCTGACTCTGACCCCTGACCTCTAGGAATAGTAATATGGCTCATTGCTCTCAAGTCTTTGTTTTCCTGGCAGGTGATGGTTATCTAATGAGATGTATTAGTTAGGCCAGGGCTTCCCAAACCTCTCCTCAAGCACCCCTAGCCATTCCATCTATGTCATGTGTTTCAGTATAAGCACATCTGATTGGTCAACAAATCACCAAGCACTTCATTAGTTGATTCAGGTGTGCTAGTCCTCGAATACATCCAATCAGTGGAAATGTTGAGGGTTTAGGAAACACTTCATTAGGAAGAAGAGATGAGTGGCTACTAGGGAGTTACTAGGGAGAGATAGTATGCTGAGTGCCTAGCTACTAGAGTCATTTTATGCTGGGACCTTGTCTTTTAATGGAACAATGCTAGTAGTCTAGAGCATTAATAACAGTCTGATCTCCATTACTACAGAGCCAGAGATCAGTCATCCAGGGTATAACACTGTTACCCCTGTTAGATTCACTACAGCAGTGCAGCATCCCACTAGCATTGGGCTCAAGCAGTTTCTATGGATTTACTGCAGTGTACAGCACTAGGGACATGTATACATAACAATCCTAAAAGATCACCTCAGCAGCCATGGGAACACTGGTGTGGAGGTCTATCTGCCCCCTGTGACCCCCTCCTCTTACCCCCATCCCCCGAGCTGCTGTCCTGTGAGATGAAACAGGAGCACCCCCACGCACCACCCATCCTAACTCCACTGTCAGTGCCCCCCTCCCCCTGACCACAGCTGGACCCTGTTACCCACAATGCACCGAGTAAGGGTCATCCCTCAACATGACAGCGCCATCCCATAAACCAGGGCCCCCCTAGACAGGTCAGAGAGTAGCAGATGATGAATGGGTAAAAGGAGGAAAGGGGATTATTGAGAGAAAATGGAGGGAGTAAAGTAGAACAGAAGAAAAGAGAGGAGAGTTCTGGGGGAGTTTTTGAATTCTGACGGGTCAATCCACAAAGACACTGAAAACACTTATTGTTGATTCCCCCGGATAGTTTGGTAAACTGAAACTCCACCTTTAAGTGTGGTGCACAGTCAATGAAAACATGGAGCTAGGTTAGTGAAGTATACAGTCAATGAAAACATGGAGCTAGGTTAGTGAAGTATACAGTCAATGAAAACATGGAGCTAGGTTAGTGAAGTATACAGTCAATGAAAACATGGAGCTAGGTTAGTGAAGTATACAGTCAATGAAAACATGGAGCTAGGTTACTGAAGTATACAGTCAATGAAAACATGGAGCTAGGTTAGTGAAGTATACAGTCAATGAAAACATGTAGCTAGGTTCGTGAAGTATACAGTCAATGAAAACATGGAGCTAGGTTAGTGAAGTATACAGTCAATGAAAACATGGAGCTAGGTTAGTGAAGTATACAGTCAATGAAAACATGGAGCTAGGTTAGTGAAGTATACAGTCAATGAAAACATGGAGCTAGGTTAGTGAAGTATACAGTCAATGTCAATGAAAACATGGAGCTAGGTTAGTGAAGTATACAGTCAATGAAAACATGGAGCTAGGTTAGTGAAGTATACAGTCAATGAAAACATGGAGCTAGGTTAGTGAAGTATACAGTCAATGAAAACATGGAGCTAGGTTAGTGAAGTATACAGTCAATGAAAACATGGAGCTAGGTTAGTGAAGTATACAGTATCATAATGTCAGCTTTGCTAACCACAGTGTTGTTCAACGTGTGTAATGCAATGCAGAGTATTTTTTACTTGTGTAAGAAATGTGCTGAAGTATTTATGATGTTGTGCACCGTTGGCCAGACATGTTTAACTTGCAGTTGAATCTATAAGGGTTGAGGAGGGAGGGAGGGAGAGAGAGAGAGAGAGCGAGAGGGAGGGAGCAGGAAAGTGTTGATGGAGAGGAGGAGGTAGAGACTAATATGAAAGAGACGGGGGAGGAAGAGAAAGGAATTGAAGAACTTGTTTTCCCTCTTCTGCAATACGATCAAGGCTTTCGGTAACCATGCCAACTACACTTGCAGCTTGTTATCCAGTGAATGATAATAACAAATGGAAATTATAAACTGCTTTTCTCTCCCAAGGTGCAATGCAACCTAGTAGTAAGCAGAGATGGATCTTGACATCGGAGAAAGCACAGTTGGCGAAGAATCTTCAGTCTGATACAAATAACATTCTGTCCTTTCTGACTTTACTAGAACCAGCCTTACAGAGAATTCAGTCAAAGATTAATCTGGCAATATAGAGAATAGAGAGAAGAAAAGGAAGGAGGGGTAATGATTTTACGACATCTGTCAGGGACAATGAACCTCTGGCAGCCACAGTATCTTTGTAGTGGTGTGAAGGGGGGGTTATGGGGCAATACAGTGAAACGAACTTTGCAAGCTGCTGCACACAACTCTCTCTCTGGTATATTTCAGGCCCACCACAAGAAAAGGGCCTGCTCAGGCCACATCCCAACATGCTATCCCAGCTCTCACTACCAGCCTGATGGATGTCAGGAGTTCTTATTCCTTCAAACGGGCGCTTAACGAATATCAGGTCTGCTTCGCCTTCACATCCAGCCTTTCTCACTAGGCTCTGATGTTTAATCTTCCTCTCCCTCCATCTCCCTCTCTTTCTCTCATTGACCCCCGTTGTCTGAGATTGATGGTTTTGACCGAGTTTGCCCCCTGCTAGGACAGCGTAAGGGCCGTACCATTAGAGAACCGCAGCCAGGGGAATGAGGGAAAGATGACACAGTGTTAAGATCGTAGAAGTGACGGGGGATCAAATTACCGCTCTGTGGGGGGATCAAATGGAGCTAGATGTGATTTAGTAGATGTCTGCAGTGAGCACACACACACACACACGCACACACACACACACACACACACACACACACACACGCACGGCCCTGTCCTTTCGCTGGAGATAAGGGCTCTTGACATTGGGCCCTGGGCCTGGGAGGCCCTGTGAAGCTGTAATTGCGGAGGCTTCACGACTCTCTCTCATGCAGGCTAAACCCATCTCAGCCCTCCACCTGACTGACGAGTGACAGAACCGACCCTTCTTTCTGTTTCTCCTAGCTTGTTGGACCTTTCTTTTCCATCCCTCTCTCCTTTTGGTTCCCCCTGTTTTCCTCTATGTCTTGAGAAGAAAGAGAGGGATCGGGGAGCGAGAGAGCAGGGAGAGAGAGAAAGGCCTTTCATTTCTCCGCTCCTCTTCATTTACATTTTCAGCCACATGTTCTTCTTGCACAGTGTTACACAAAGCAGTTACTCTCCTCTACCACAGCCTAGCTAGGCTAGCTCCTGGCCTGAAGCACCAGCAGTGCCACACATTCATCATCATTTTTATAATAGATACGGTCATATTCAAACCCAGAGAGCACAGAGGTTATAACTCTAGTTGTGTAATGAGAGTAGGAACAAAGAAAGCCCTACTCCCATAGAGATACATGTTGTTATATACTGTAAGTCCTCTCTAGTGTTCTGTGTCATTCTGTGTTTACTCCATCCACACATACAGTCAGTCCCTACCTAGTCTGTTGAGATTTTCCCCGTTTTTCTTGGGAAATATATAGCTTTCCTAAAGGGGAAACGTCCTCTTGATCTAATGTTGCAAGGGCCGAGTGTGTGTTTGTAGACAGATGAGACTCGGAGGAAGCTCCCTTTCAAACTCAGCTGCTGCACATCTCAGGAATGTTTCAAGTTTAAACAGAGAGGAGGCAAAGAGCGGTGGAGACAGCAGAGAGGAAATGACAAGCCTGAGGAGGAGAGAAGCTGACGCTCAACGGCTGCATTCCTCCCAGGATGACAGCAGACCTGGGTTCAACCACTGTCTCAAATCTTACAAATACTATGAGCGTTTGCCTTGGAGTGCCAGGTGGGCGTGGTTTTCACTTTTAGGACTTTTCTGTAGTATTTGAAATTATTTGAAATAGTATTTGAACCCAGGTGTGGAACAGACATGACTGTGTGTCAGGTGGTTGAGGCTCTATTCTCTACATTTCTATCTGCTCTGAACGTGTCACCTTTTATTTTTATTTCACCTTTATTTAACCAGGTTTAACCAGGTAGGCTAGTTGAGAACAAGTTCTCATTTACAACTGCGACCTGGCCAAGATAAAGCAAAGCAGTGTGACACAGACAACAACACAGTTACACAATAAATAGGCCATAGTGGCGAAATAATTACAATATAGCAATTAAACACTGGAGTGATAGATGTGCAGAAGATGAGTGTGCAAGTAGAGATGCTGAGATGCAAAGGAGCAAAATAAATTAAATAAATAACCGTATGGGGGATGAGGTAGTTGAATGGGCTATTTACAGATGGGCTATGTACAGGTGCAGTGATCTGTGAGCTGCTCTGACAGCTGGTGCTTAAAGTTAGTGAGGGAGGTAGAGTCTCCAGCTTCAGTGATTTTTGCAGTCCGTTCCAGTCATTGGCAGCAGAGAACTGGAAGGAAAGGTGGCCAAAGGAGGAATTGGCTTTTGGGGTGACCAGTGAAATATACCTGCTGGAGCGCGTGCTACCGGTGGGTGCTACTATGGTGACCAGTGAGCTGAGATAAGGCAGGGCTTTACCTAGCAAATACTTATAGATGACCTGGAGCCAGTGGGTTTGGCGACGAATATGTAGCGAGGGCCAGCCAACGAGAGCATACAGGTCGCAGTGGTGGGTAGTATATGGGGCTTTGGTGATAAAACGGATAGCACTGTGATAGACTGCATCCAGTTTGCTGAGTAGAGTGTTGGAGGCTATTTTGTCAATTACATCACCGAAGTCAAGGATCGGTAGGACGGTCAGTTTTACAAGGGTATGTTTGGCAGCATGAGTGAAGGATGCTTTGTTGTGAAATCGGAAGCCGATTCTAGATTTAATTTAGGATTGGAGATGCTTAATGTGAGTCTGGAAGGAGAGTTTACAGTCTAGCCAGACACCTAGGTATCTGTAGTTCTCCACATATTCTAAGTCAGAAACAAAACCTCACTGAATACACCCCATCTGTCTGTCTGTCTGTCTATTTCCTCTCTGTGTCCTCCATTGTTCCCTCTCTGCCTGCCTCAGCCTCATGGCTCCCTCTCTGCCTGCCCCAACCTCATGGCTCCCTCTCTGCCTGTCTCAGTCTCATGACTCCCTCTCTGCCTGCCCCAGCCTCATGGCTCCCTCTCTGCCTTCCTCAGCCTCATGGCTCCCTCTCTGCCTGCCCCAGCCTCATGGTTCCCTCTGGGCTATCAGATTCTCTGCACCCTGGTCAGAATGAGGCACAGTAAAATAAACATAGACCCCAGAGAGCAAGAATCATAACATTGGGTTTCTTAGGAAAATATTCCAAACTTAATCTACATAGCTCCCCTCCTTACGTCTCTCTCATATTCTTTCATGTCGGCCTCCCCTCTCTCTCCTCCTCTCCCGACACTCATACCTCCAGCTATACTGCATGGCTCCCTTGATCTTGTGTATTCTGGCCCTGCTCCCCTACACCCGTCCCCCGTCTCTTGCCTGTATCCTCCAGCGCCTGATTGGCTTCCTCTGTTCAGGGAGAGGTGTGATTGGCTGATGTTTGTCTTGTACCGCTTCAGACACATACCACACAAATGCATACTGCTGTATGTGTCTATGTTGTGACAGACCTGGGTTCAAATAGGATTTGTTTTCTTTTAAATATTTTGGGTATTTGATTGAGTCTGCCTGGAGTGCCAGATGATCGGGGATTGCACTTTAGGGACTATTCCATTGGTTCCATTGCGCCAGGCAAGCTTGCAAAATGTCTGTTTTTACCATCCTTCAACTGTTGCTGGAGTTTCCCTTTCCCCAGCCTTCATCCCCCGTTATTCTTTCCCCTTTTCTCTTTTCTCTACACACAGCAGATCCATCCAGCCACACAGCAGATCCATCCAGCCACACAGCAGATCCATCCAGCCACACAGCAGATCCATCCAGCCACACAGCAGATCCATCCAGCCACACAGCAGATCCATCCAGCCACACAGCAGATCCATCCAGCCACACAGCAGATCCATCCAGCCACACAGCAGATCCATCCAGCCACACTCTCTTCTCTGTCTTTCCATCTACCTCTTCATCATTTCCCAACCCTGTAATACTACCAGCCTTCCTGCTTTTTATTATAGGCTGTATATCAGAAGAGCCCGGGTTCATGTCTCTCTGACTTTATGGCTGAACCGAAGGAAAAACTCAAGCCACATTTTAGAAACTTCCGCAAAGGCACACATAAGCCGAATGAAGTCATAGTTAAGAACCTGCTAGTAGAAAACTCTATTTAATTTAGAATAACTTTCTTCTCCTGTGAGGGAAGTTGTATACACATGTAATGTAGAAGAGCAGTTCAGACGGACCACCAGCTACATGAGCACAGGCAGAAATCCATTACAACCCACTGAATTCCATTATCTGTCCATTTAAATGTGTTCCCCCAGGCGTTGTGTTTAAACCCATGGGATAACTGCGACCCCTCACCCCTACTACCCATTACACTGTGGTCAAATGGCAGACTGTACCTCCATCAGATGCTATCTTCAATGTCTGAACGAGATTTTCCAGAAACAATTCCTAGGCCTATACCTAATGCTGATTAAGTCCAACACAGTACTTTTTGCATTGTTGGCAAAAAGAAAAGCTAAGTTGGTAGTTTTTGCACTGTTGGCAGAAGTTAAGAGGTATTTCTCACGGAGTTAGCAGGTGTTGGCTGTTGATAGCTGTTAGTGAGTTAGCTGCTGGCTACTTTGTTAATCTGACCCAATGGCACAATACTAAAGCTACTTTATTGGTGTTTGGCTGTATAACAATACATCTCTGCCCAGCCTTGGCTTTAACATGTAATGACTTGGAACATAACAACAGGAATGTGTAGCTCAGGGAGCATCCAAGATATTACCACTATACCTCTCTTCTTTAACGTAGTCCGGCTTCAAGGAAATACAGGGGGAAAACATTTTCATATCAAGGGTTATGATTTCCAGGAGGAGTGGAAAGAGAAAAGAGAGGTATGCTGAAAGAGGAGGAAGATACATACCACAGTGGTGGTGTGATGTGAAGGGATGATACTGGGCTAGAAACTAACTTTCATGGCCTTTGTCCCCCCCCGCCTTCCTCTTTCCCCTGCCTCCCAGCCCTTACATCTCCTCTCCAACTCTTGACATTCGAGGCCGTGTTTTTCAGTAAAGAAAATGAACAAGTGAAATAAAGAACAGCAAAAGAGAGCAGGGAAACTCCAGAGGGGGGAAACAGATTGCAGATATGCAGTGGAAGTGGAACTCGGTGGCTCCGTTTCAACCGTAATATCTACTTGGCACAAGCCCTGTGCATTTCTGCTAGTTTTATACGGCCGCAACTAAAACCGGCTTTTGGAGGAAAAGATCGCATGGCTGCCAGTGAATTAATGAAACGCCAGCCGCAAGAATGCAAAAAACCTGCTCTGTTTCCTTCTGCAAAGTTCATCATATGTCATGGCCATCATCAGCGGGGGCTCAGTGATTATAACAGTTGTATTACACACAGGCTCATGCAGCTTGTGTTACCTGCTGAGGATAGCAGCTACAACGAGACAGAACAGAGATAGAGTGAGGGATAAAGGTGAAGATGATGATGGTTCATTCATCGTTAGAGAGACAAGGAAGCAGAGACAACTTTTCGGACAGATAAAGGATTTCCAGACTCTGGGAACAACGTGGCAATGCCACACAACAAAACAACCAGATTATTCTTCAATGTGACGCAGAAGCAACTAGACCAAGTTGAATCAATTCAATCAGTAATGAACTAGAACAGCGTGATTAGCTGTAAGAGTATGACTTGTTGTGGGCAGGCAGCTACAAGTATGACCTAGTGCAGGATGTGATAATGTGTCTCTCTGCAGGCAAAATACTCATTTATCAAAGAGTTAGATAGAGGAACCTTGAGAATGACAGGCAATGTTTGGAAAAAGTGGAAGTGGAAGGGCGCAAGTTACCGTAACCATGGTGGCACTATCTCTGTAGCTCAGGGATGTGTTTTCAGATGGGAGAGTGTGATCTCTGCCTCACAATGTTGCTACAAGGTTGCAGCAAAGTTGTGCATTGGCTGAACGGGTGGGTCAGTGCTACAAGTGAGTAACGACAGACAGCGAGGCAGAAAGGAACATGAATATGGGAAAGTCTCAGTCATTGTCGAGGACGTTTTTAGTGTTGTACTCTTCAACCCCTCAAGCATCTCAGAACAGAGTTCTCTGGGAGTATTATGGGTACATTTGTCAGGACAAACCCTACAATACAAGAAGAATCCAGGTCGTACCCCAAACAGCAACCAGTACCATTAAAACGGCGCTTAAGAAACTCCCTTAAGTGAACAAATTCAACCTGAAGGTGTCTACAATTTCCACTCACACTACGAGCAGCCCCCCCCACAATCAACTTAAATCATGACATTTTTTCTAAATGTTGAAACCTGCTTTCCAAATAAAAGCAGAATGAAAGAGAAAGTAAAACCACTGCAGGTGGAGAAAAGGAATAGTTGAATATTAATCAGGTGATTGTGTCTCTGTGTGGTTCATGTTTAAAGGGAGAGAAGAGGAATAGTTGAATATTAATCAGGTGATTGTGTCTCTGCATGGTTCATGTTTAAAGGGAGAGAAAATAATGGCCACCGTCGCAGTCTCCCTGCAGTGTCCAATAAAACTAAGCTTGGCGTATTTCACCCCGACATGAACTGTGGATATTAATAAACCCCCCACACTGTCCTTATAAGCCCAGAGAGCGAGAGAGAGAAAGGTAGGGAGGGAGAGAGAGAGAGAAGGGGAGGACAGAAGGAAGGAAGAAAGATTGAAAATCTGTATTTTACTCTCTCCTCGCTCAAGGCCACTAACCCGTGCGATTACTCCTTGGAACGAAGGATGATAAACGTCTTCAATGACTCACTTGAGCAGCTCATCTTCCCTTTATATGCCATCCATTCCCCCTCTTTCTTTCCTCCCTTCTTCACTCTCTTTCAACTCAAGTCTAAGTTATGTGATCTTACAGGTGTCCTGTCTCGGGCCTGAATATGCTGGGTCTCAAGTGAATCCGGGGTGTAAATTACTTGACATGCCCATCTGACACTATCCTCTCTTTGGATACAAAAGCGCCTCTCTCAGCATCTCTGAGTTTCTACTGTATTTCTCAGACGTGTTTAGTAAGGAGCGTTGGCCAAAGTTTTGAGTAATGACAATATTCTAATTTGAGGTGATTTATACTGAGCGTTTGTCAGGAAAGCAGCTCCAGGATATCGATAACGACAAAAGTTTAGAGCACCGCAAGCTAAATCACACACAGATGCATGCACACATGCACTATATCGTATATCACATCATTACAGTCACAAACAGAGACTTGGTACAGTTGTAAAAGTGGAGAAATGAGAGGGAAACAAGGAGAAGTTTGTACTGCAGCAGACTTGTTCTGTTTTACACTGAGACACAGAATCACACACACTTGCTCTCATGTCAATCCTCCAGATCAAATGTTTTTTGTCACAGGTATAAAACCGCTAACAGCAGGTATAAAACTGTTAACAGCAGGTATTAAACCGTTAGCAGGTATAAAACCATTAACAGCAGGTATAAAACCACTAACAGCAGGTATAAAACCGTTAACAGCAGGTATAAAACCACTAACAGCAGGTATAAAACCACTAACAGCAGGTATTAAACCACTAACAGCAGGTATAAAACCACTAACAGCAGGTATAAAACCGCTAACAGCAGGTATAAAACCGCTAACAGCAGGTATAAAACCGCTAACAGCAGGTATAAAACCGTTAACAGCAGGTATAAAACCATTAACAGCAGGTATAAAACCGCTAACAGCAGGTATAAAACCACTAACAGCAGGTATAAAACCACTAACAGCAGGTATTAAACCACTAACAGCAGGTATAAAACCGCTAACAGCAGGTATAAAACCGCTAACAGCAGGTATAAAACCGCTAACAGCAGGTATAAAACCACTAACAGCAGGTATAAAACCGTTAACAGCAGGTATAAAACCACTAACAGCAGGTATAAAACCGCTAACAGCAGGTATAAAACCGCTAACAGCAGGTATAAAACCGCTAACAGCAGGTATAAAACCGTTAGCAGGTATAAAACCGTTAACAGCAGGTATAAAACCGTTAACAGCAGGTATAAAACCACTAACAGCAGGTATAAAAAACCGCTAACAGCAGGTATAAAACCGCTAAAACAGCAGGTATAAAAACCAGCAGGTATTAACAGCAGGGCTAACAGCAGGTATAAAACCACTAACAGCAGGTATAAAACCGCTAACAGCAGGTATAAAACCACTAACAGCAGGTATATAAAACCACTAACAGCAGGTATAAACCACTAACAGCAGGTATAAAACCGCTAACAGCAGGTATAAAACCGCTAACAGCAGGTATAAAACCGCTAACAGCAGGTATAAAACCGTTAACAGCAGGTATAAAACCATTAACAGCAGGTATAAAACCGCTAACAGCAGGTATAAAACCACTAACAGCAGGTATAAAACCACTAACAGCAGGTATTAAACCACTAACAGCAGGTATAAAACCGCTAACAGCAGGTATAAAACCACCAACAGCAGGTATAAAACCACTAACAGCAGGTATAAAACCGTTAACAGCAGGTATAAAACCACTAACAGCAGGTATTAAACCACTAACAGCAGGTATTAAACAACTAACAGCAGGTATAAAACCGTTAACAGCAGGTATAAAACCGCTAACAGCAGGTATAAAACCACTAACAGCAGGTATAAAACCACTAACAGCAGGTATTAAACCACTAACAGCAGGTATAAAACCACTAACAGCAGGTATAAAAGGTGTAGTGAAATGCTAACACGCTATCTCCCTCAACAATGCAGTACAATATCCATATCAATAATAATAGAAAAGTTGAATCTAAAATAATAAGTCAGAGGAAGGTAGTATCCATAGTAATAAAACAGATCTAATAAGATATACAGTATAGATGATGAATGTGTAATGATCAAGTAGAACTGTGTTCCAAATGTAAAGTGGTTAGTGTCTTTAAGCAGTTGAATAGAAGTATCAAATTCAACAGCAGTGTTGACTGTGTGTGTGTGTGTGTTAGTTGTGTGCAAGGGTTGGACGTGTGGAGAGTCAGTGTAAACAGTCTCTACGGTGCAGTTCTGAGCAAGTAAACAGCTAGGGTTAGTTGTTCAACAGTCTGATGGCCTGTTGGTCCGAGACCCGATGCTCCGTTATCATTTGCCAGATGGTAACAGTCCGTGGCTTGGGTGACTGGAGTTCTCGACAGGCTTCATCGCCTCCCTCAGACATCGTAATCTGAACAATTTGTGTGTGTGTTTGTGTGTGTGTCTGTAACGTGGTTTCACAGGCTAAAGAGTTTGTCGTAAACATGGAGAAAATGGTTAAATGTGCTTCCCGTTCAACCACAGTGTGTGGAGAACTGTAAATGGTAGTGGGTACAGACCCTGAGAGAGAGACAGACAGACACAGAGAGAGAGAGAGAGAGAGACAGACAGACAGACAGACACAGAGAGAGAGACAGACAGACACAGAGAGAGAGAGACAGAGATAGAACCAGGACAGGGAGGGAAGGAAGGAAGGAAGGAAGGAAGGAAGGAAGGAAGGAAGGAAGGAAGGAAGGAAGGAAGGAAGGGGACACACAGAGAGAGGGAGACAGACAGACAGAGAGACAGATAGACATACCTAGAGAGAGTGAGAGAGACACATAAATGTGTTTACCAGTCCACAGCACCAAGTACTACCAGGATCTATAGCAAGGTTTATGTTAATGAAGCAGCTACCAAACCTGCTACCACAGTAACTAACAATATGCTTGAGGAAAACACCTCAGAAAGGAAAACAACATCCAGGATCTACTGTGTCTGATACAATACTATCAAGTTCAAGTCACCTTGGTCAGAGTGTGGCTACATTAGATTGCTACTCTCTATCTAAGGGAACTTTCTTTCCCCTGAGTCCAGTGGATGGAAAATGACTCAAAGCCCTGAGGTCACTGCCGTACCACGGCCCATTGTTTGAAGAGCCCTGTGTCAAGAGACCACGTCTTTGATCCTTCATGTGTGCTCAGATGACGATAATAACGCCACATATTGTGCTAACCACATGAAAAAAGAGAAACTAATACATCATAAAGATCTATACATATTTGTGATGCATTATACAGATCTGAAGGGTAGTTATAGTACAGAATTGCTGTATATCTCAATTTAGCACTTCTACACCTCTATGTCCTATACTTCTAGGCTGTCTCTATGTCCTGTACTTCTAGGGCGTCTCTATGTCCTACACATCTAGGGTGTGTCGATGTCCTAAACTTCAGGTTGTCTCTATGTTCTACATCTCTAGGTTGTCTTTATGTCCTATAATTCTAGGTTGTCTCTATGTCCTACATCTCTAGGTTGTCTCTATGTCCTACATCTCTAGGTTGTCTCTATGTTCGACACCTCTAGGTTGCCTTCCTTTCCCATGTCCTTCACAGTTTCCAGCAAGACATGACAAAGATAAGACTCTGTCTGTGTATATCTATTACCCAGTGGCCCTGCATTTAAAGCATCTCTTTCTATAGCTGACCTTGTCCTTGATCTGTCCTTTCAGGCTGAGAGAGGAGACAGAGTGACTCCAGTGGCACCATGAAGGCCTTCTTCCTCCCTCCGCTGACGCCCTTCCTCCTTCTCCTCTTGCTCTGGCTCCCTGGCAGGACTCTGGCCAGCGACTGTCCCCAGGACTGCACCTGCTCCACCCCAGAATCCATCTTCTGTTTCCAGCGCCGCTCTGCCACAATGCCCCAAGGCGTCCCGGAACCCACCAAGAACCTCTACCTCTTCGCCAACGGCATCGAGACCCTGGCGGAGGAAGACTTTATGGGCATGGAGAGCCTGGAGATGCTGGATCTGAGTCAGAACAAAGTCACGGTACTGCCTGACCGGGTGTTTGAGCCTCTGACTTCCCTGAGGAACTTGGACCTCTCAGCCAACCAGATCACCCATCTGTCAGAGGAGAGCTTTGCGGGCATGGCCCTACTGGAGAGGCTGTACCTCTACAGCAACCACATCCGGACTATACACCCTGCCGCCTTCCACGGCCTGGAGCAGCTGCTGGAGCTCAAGCTGCAGGGAAACCAGCTCACCTCGCTCCCCGCCCTAGCCATGCCCAGACTGCTGCTGCTGGACCTCCGCTTCAACACCCTCCCATCCCTGGGGTCAGCCGACCTCCAGATGCCCAACCTGGAGTCTCTGAAGCTGGCCGGCCTGGGCCTCGAAAGCCTGAACGAGGACCTGATGGCCAGCCTGGGGAACCTCCACGAACTGGACATCTCTGGCAACGAGCTGAGCTCCTTCCCCCTGGCGCTGAGGGAGGTCCAGGGCCTGATCTACCTGAGCCTGGCCGGGAACCCCATGGGCCCACTGAAGCTGGAGGACCTGAAGAACCTGAGTGAGCTCCAGGAGTTGGACATCAGCAACCTGAGTCTGCAGGGCTTGCCTGACGGGTTCGCACAGCTTTTCCCTCACCTGACTAAGCTGACGGTGGCCGAGAACCCTTTCAACTGCCTGTGCACCCTGGCCTGGTTTCCCGGGTGGCTCAGGAACCAGGGGTGACTCTGGGCAGGACGGAGGAGACCCGCTGCCACTTCCCTCCCCTCAACGCTGGGAAGGTGCTGGAGAGGCTGGAGCACAGGGAGTTTGGCTGCCCCACCACCACTACTGTCACCGCTAGCACAGTCAGAACCAGCACCACCATGCCCCCTCCAGTCACCACCCTGCCTAGCACCTCCCCAGCCATCCCTGCACCAGGGCCCAGTGAGGAGGACACCTCAACTGGGACAGGCAGCCAGCCCCCGCCCCCCGTCCCTGCCTCTCCCAGCAGCAGCAGTCAAGACCCAGAGGTGGACTTCTTCTGCCCCTCCCAGACCTGCTTGAATGGGGGCACCTGTCGGCTGGACGGGCAAGGCCATCTGGAGTGCACCTGCCCTCGTGGCTTCTACGGCACCTATTGCGAGAACCGCCACCACTCCCACCCCCCTCCCGATCAGGACCACAATGACAACAACAATTACATTTCCGCTGCAACTGTCACCGCCGATGCCCCCGACATCAGCTCGCGCCTGGTGACCAGCTCCTCCATCCTGCTGGACCTGCACCGCTACATCAAGGTCCGGCCCTACATCCGCGGCATCCGTCTGACATACCGCAACCTGTCGGGGCCCGACCGGCGTCCCATGCAGCTCAGCGTGCCCGCTTCCTACCCAGAGTACACCCTGAGGGGGCTGCGGCCCAACTCCACCTACACAGTATGCGCCAGCCCGCTGGGCGACCTCAGCGGTGGGGACAGCGTCTGCACAGTGGCCCACACAGCGGCCCAGCAGCACACTGCCACAGGGAGGCAGGTGGAGGACAAGAGGCTGACCACCATGCTGGTGCCGGCTCTGGCCATCCTGCTGCTCCTAGTCCTGATTGCAGCCGCCGTGGGGATGGTGTGCTACATGAGGAGGAAACGGGCCAAGGGCCACCTGGATCTGGAGTGTGAGCCAGCCCAGCTGGAGCTGGAGGGAGTCAAGGCTGGTTCCAACATTGGAGGGGCGATGCCCCAAAAGCAGCCGGAGCCGGCTGTGGTTCAAAATGGCGGCCTGGAGTACGAGGTGCTGCTAATACAGGATCATTGCTCGCCGAACAACAACATGGCTCTCACTCATAAGCCCTCTTATTTCTGACGCCCATCTCTGTTGCTACTCAGACCCAGAGGGTCAGACTAAATACCTCTAGCTACTCATTCCCTCACAGACTAGACACCAGCAAGAGTTGTTGGTGACAGTGGAGGAGAAAGAGAGGACCGGCCAGCCATGTGTCAGCAATTGAGAAACGGAACAAATATTAAACTGTGCAGACATTAAAATATGTTTGAAAGGATTATTTGAAAATAAGGGAGCCTTTTAAAGTGCCTTTATTCTTATTTCCACACCTCCTGCTTTGTTTCTACAATCACATTGCTGGACTGGCGCCCCGCGGCTCGCTACGGAGTGTGCCCACTCTCCACAGCAGGTCAAAGGTCAAGCGAGACTGGGCCAGACAGAGAGACATCAGGGTAGTGACCTAATCCCTGCTGTGTCTACTCTAAAATGGGGTCTGCACTGAAATGGGGGTGTATTGCTGTGCACCCCTTGTGATACCTGAACTATGTAAAAAGAGTTTAAGTAATTATTTTGCTCCGTAGCACCTCAGCACTACCCCAGTGGCGCTTGCTGTGAATGACATCCGAGTCACCAAATGAAGATAACTTTTTCCAGTAATTGAAAAGCAAGGTGCCGGACATTTATCATGCTTTGTTTCGGCTCTATTGCTTAGTGAAATTGTCATTTTTTTGTTGTGTTTGTAAATGTTTTTATACTTTTGCTGTTGTTGTTGTTCTATAAGTATGTGACTGTTACCACCCTTCATCCCCCCTTAACTGCTTGTGATTTAACAGACAGATTAAACCCCAGATTCAAATCTTTGAAGATTAAAACTAGTTTGTACCAGCGAAGTCAATCAAAGGCTTTACCCTACGAATGTCAGACAGTCTAAGCAGCTGTAAGTCTCGTACTAAATCCCCTCTCCATTCTCTGGCCCTCAACCCCCCCGCCCCCCCACAAAAAAGCACCGATAAACAGTTTCAGTTGGCTGAAACCTTAACATTTGTTTCTGTGCTGCAGCGAACTTCAAACATCCCCTGAGCCTGCCTCAGATCAACCACACACACATGATTACCACAGAGAGGAGGGGAAAAATAAACAGTTGATTTCTAAAGGCTTTATTAATTGTTTATGTCCCCAAGAGGGAACACAGTTACTTCAGTAAACCGCAATTCACAAGAACGCACTTGTTAGCCTAGCTTAGCCTAGCCTCAGAGAGAGATGCTTGTGGATTTCCCTCAGGCATAATTAGCCTCTATGGTGCTTTGTTGTGCACCATTAACTGGTCTTTGGAAAAAGAGGGTCCCACGTCTTGCTCACTTGCAGCCAAGCAGACTATGAAAAGTCCAAGCGTAGCATATAGTTGAAGGTTTTATATGGGCTCTGTCTGGGACGAGGGACATTTAGGAAAAATTGTGTACACCAAACTAGAATATGCTGCAACACCAGTGTTGAGATTCAAATCTCAGAATGTGAAAACAGTCTAAGTAACTTTTATGTGTCTGGCGCTAACCTGCCTGCCCCTGATGAGGATCTCAGTGCCGACTACAGTATGAAGATCTCTGTCGGTAAACAGATCAGTGATAATGTGGAAGCATGTCCCGTCTTGTGCACAGAGAGGCAGACATCAAGTCACTGTCATGCTTCAGTAGTACTGTATCCACCACTAAACACACACACACACACACACATATGCCCACCTACTCCATCCACTACATTTAAAGACATTCTCCAGTACTTTTGTATAGTTTTTAGCCAATAGTTCTGAAAGTAGCATTCATGAGACAAAAGTGGTCCCTGTGTACTACGTTGCGTGTACTACGTGCAGATATGTGCCCCACGTAATTTCTCCTTCTCATTCTGCATCTAGCTAGCTAACGCTCAAATGGCAAGGGGCTAAAGCTCATTGGCTAGAACTTGAATTGCTAGGGGGAAAATGGAGAGAAAATGGAGCAGCACAGCTTCGAGAAAAAGTTCATTTTAAACTAGGCATTAAATGGCTAATTGAGGTAAGACAGTAATTCTGTGAATAGAGTATGCATTTTTAACTACATATTGACACATCCAGCCCAAAGTGGGAGGTTTAACAAATACTTAGCAGTCGCTAAAGTTCCAGAGCGTGTATTTAAACCTCCTGAAATGGGCATGTCAAGACAAGGGTCCCCTCTTCTAACATGCTTAGTGACCAGGCGGTGTACATTATGACTATTATTTTAGTGAAAACAACACAGGAGATTAAGATTGGAAGGAAGGAAGTGTTGAACTACATCAGTTTAAAGTGTGTAAAACTACCAAACAACTTAACTGGAATACTTGGTTTTACAATACAAAAAACATTGAAAATATCCAGAAATATTTTTGATATTATTCCTATTTTCCCTGTTTATTTTGGGAAGCTTTTCGTTGTTATTGTTCATCTCTTTCCATGTCCTTTTGAATTAAGTGAACATATTTTTATGAGCAAAAAAACACAATGTTGACATTATTAAAAAAGTTTAAATAAAAACTGAAAACAAACATTTGTTTGATTCTTCTAAATCAGCTCTCCAACCCTGTTCCTGGAGAGTTAGTCCAGTAGGTTTTAACTCCAACCCTGTTCCTGGAGAGTTAGTCCAGTAGGTTTTAACTCCAGCCCTGTTCCTGGAGAGTTAGTCCAGTAGGTTTTAACTCCAACCCTGTTCCTGGAGAGTTAGTCCAGTAGGTTTTAACTCCAACCCTGTTCCTGGAGAGTTAGTCCAGTAGGTTTTAACTCCAACCCTGTTCCTGGACAGTTAGTCCAGTAGGTTTTAACTCCAACCCTGTTCCTGGAGAGTTACAGTCCAGTAGGTTTTAACTCCAACCCTGTTCCTGGAGAGTTAGTCCAGTAGGTTTTAACTCCAACCCTGTTCCTGGACAGTTAGTCCAGTAGGTTTTATCTCCAACCCTGTTCCTGGAGAGTTAGTCCAGTAGGTTTTAACTCCAACCCTGTTCCTGGAGAGTTAGTCCAGTAGGTTTGAACTCCAACCCTGTTCCTGGAGAGTTAGTCCAGTAGGTTTTAACTCCAACCCTGTTCCTGGACAGTTAGTCCAGTAGGTTTTAACTCCAACCCTGTTCCTGGAGAGTTACCGTCCAGTAGGTTTTATCTCCAACCCTGTTCCTGGAGAGTTACAGTCCAGTAGGTTTTAACTCCAACCCTGTTCCTGGAGAGTTACCGTCCAGTAGGTTTTAACTCCAGCCCTGTTCCTGGAGAGTTACAGTCCAGTAGGTTTTAACTCCAGCCCTGTTCCTGGAGAGTTACAGTCCAGTAGGTTTTAACTCCAACCCTGTTCCTGGAGAGTTACAGTCCAGTAGGTTTTAACTCCAGCCCTGTTCCTGGAGAGTTACAGTCCAGTAGGTTTTAACTCCAACCCTGTTCCTGGAGAGTTACAGTCCAGTAGGTTTTAACTCCAATACTGGACTGTAGCTCTCCAGGAACAGGGTTGGAGAGCCCTGTTCTAAATCGTCTGTTTTTTTGACTGGCAGTGAAGCAATAGATTAAGTCTATCATCAACTTCACCTTCTTCATTCAGCCATCACTCTGGGAAGCGAGGGAAGAAGGAGCCAGCGGGAAGAGAGGGAGGCATGATTGAGCCAGTTATTAAACCTGTCAGGATGTCAAGTCTGGCAGGCAGTTCGCAACCCCCCCCACTCACATACCCCTTCGCCTCCTCCCCACACATACACACCGATGTGTGTGAGCCTGAGAGAGAACACATTGTTTTTATGTATCCGTATCTGTTAGCTCTTCCATGTCCTTGGATCTGACTACCACCACCTCCAAGTAGTGCTTCATTAATAATCCAATGTGTCCAACAGAGTGTTACATTCCCCCCTCCAGCAGAGCACCACCCAACACAAACTTCTCACCAGACTGTTTAGGGGGGTCTTGGTATTTTTCCCTCAATAGCTGGAGGCGAAGGTAAAAAATATGATTGAAACCACACAGAGGCTAAATATTAATAGTGATTTGTACCGCAGACAGGGTCCCTGACCCGGAGCTAATGGGTTAGCATTGTTTGTTAGCGTACATAATATATTAACCTCTGACCATACACAAGTTTACAGGTACAGGGCTGACTGTACATTATGTCCACACACACACAGCTTGGCTCAGGTACAGGCATCCAGCTGCTAGCTGTTGTGCTCAGTCCCAGCACCAACACAAACACATAAAACAGCTCCACTGCGGTCCTGAAGACACCTATTATTTCACTTGGTTCTGAGTGAAAACAATCAAGTATACCCAGAGAGTCACCAGTAACACACACGCAGCAGGTTCAGCCTTTGTTTTTCAAAAATGTTCTTCTTCTCTTGTCTCCCTCCCTCTCACCTCATATGTTGGCATAGTTGGGGGAAAAATCAGCATTTCTGCCTCGCAGAGTTAACACAGGTTCAACTGCAGTCTCAAACAATCATGTATGTGACGGTGAATACTAGTACTTGAGCTCTGTGTGGATAAGAAAGACAGACTGGGAAAGAGAGAGAGAGAGAGGGAAAGAGAGAGAGAGAGAGAGAGGGAAAGAGAGAGAGAGAGAAAGAGGGAAAGAGAGAGAGAGAGAGAGAGAAAGAGAGAGAGAGAGAGAGAAAGAGAGAGAGAGAGAGAAAGAGAGAGAGAGGGAGGGAGAGAGAGAGAGAGAGGGAAAGAGAGAGGAAAGAGAGAGAGAAAGAGAGAGAGAAAGAGAGAGAGAGAGAGAGGGAAAGAGAGAGAGAGAGAGGGAAAGAAAGAGAGAAACACAGGGAGAGCATGTGTCTGTTTCTCTCTTTTCCTTCTGTGAAACAGGCCTCTTTTCTTCCCCTTGGCTTTAACAGACCTGGCCTCTGGCGAGGGGCCGACCCCGACGCTGCTCAAGCTGCATGCGCCAATCAAAGGAGCCATTGTAGCCGTGAATGAAGCCTTTTTCAAATTATCATCCTGAAAAATTCCACACAAAATTATTGCTGAGTAAATATTTTTAAACTTTTTTCTCAATCGTTCTTTCCCTCCACCACTCCCGCTCTCTTCCCTCTCATTTTTAGTTTTAGCTTCTTTTCCAAAACCAGGGCTTGAAGGGAGTCTGCCAAGGACAATGTGTTAAAACACGGGTCGTAGTGTGGCTTCGAATTGGCATTTCCTCTCCCTCTCCCTCTCTCTCTCTGTAATAATAGTAAAGATGTGAGAGCTGAAGGGTGGTGTACTACTTTACAGCTGGCAGTAAGTACAGCTGGCAGTAAGTGATGCCCTGTGCGTTCCCTCTAGTGCCAAAGTCAACGGATGGATCAAAGGGCATGAGAGGGCAGCGGATGCCCGTCTGACAGTGAGGGATGACAGGAGAGGAAAGAGGAGAGGAGAAGGAAGGAGAGGAGGCTAAGGGGGAGGCTTTGGTTTGGTTTTATGTGCTTTTCACTGCAATAAATTTGTGGTGAACACATGCAGTCGATTTCACATGCTGTTCAGTAGATTATGAGATATAAAACAAACAGGATCATAATCCCCCTGGAGATACCTCCTCCCTCCCTTTCTACACTGTGGTCGAATGCTTACTGGAAGTCAGTCACATGGGTTGGCTTAAGGCAGGTGTGGATGTGCTACAGTATATCTATGGTAAAGCAGGGTAGAGGGCAAAAAGCAGGGTAGAAATATAGCGAGCAATAGAGGGAGAGAAACTGTGTCAAATAATGATTAAGGTCCATGCAGGGCTACGTGCACTGAAATCCCACGACTCTGCAGAGACTAGTTGCTGACGTGTAAAGAATTGTTCACGGACAGGGGCTGGTGGGTGGGTGTGGGGGTAAGTTCAACATGGCTTCCAAAAGTGAGCCTGGAATTAAAGCACATGCATCTAATCTGAACAGCCTGTCATTCTGGAACGCACCACAACTGTGCTTCTCATTTCACAGGAATGAGGGGGGGAGCTGGGGTGGGAACGAGGATGTTAATTATTCCGGAGAAAAGAGGGGGTAAATCTGGCATTAATGAAACAGGGAGGTGGTTGGAAGAGAAACACATGTGTTTACTTGGTCCACTGATAACAACAGTTTGACTGATCTGATGAATCAATGGAGATTCCAGAGACGAGATGAGCTCAATTAGACTCTATTGGCCAAGAAAGATAAGACTTGATCCCCGATTGGTTCTCGAAGTGACCAATGACCACGTGTTATTACTGCTGGGGATATTGTCAGTGTACCTGGCTAGTGGCTACAGCACATATCTTGATTTAAAACATTTTACAACAGAAAACAAAAATGAGAGTCCAGGTCATCCCTCCTTTTTTCAGTCCATTTTCCTCCATTTAGTGCCTAATGAACAGGACCCAGCTGTTTCTGGGTTGTTAGTCTATCTGACTTGTGTGTAAAAGTATGTATCCTATGGGAGATGTCCTTGAGATATTAAGGCTACTTGAGGCTTTTGTTTGACTTTGGATGGAGAGAGGAGCCTGCTGCTTTGTAAGGCCGTCTGAACCTTGTTCTGTAATGAGGAGTCACGAGGCTGCCTCTGTGTTGATTTGTCACAGCTGTTGTAGCCTTGAGCCATCCTCTTACATTTACATTTACATTACATTATAAGAGCTGTTGTAGCCTTGAGCTATCCTCTTACCTGGGACATATAAGAGCTGTTGTAGCCTTGAGCAGCCTCTTACCTGGGACATATAAGAGCTGTTGTAGCCTTGAGCCATCCTCTTACCTGGGACATATAAGAGCTGTTGTAGCCTTGAGCCATCCTCTTACCTGGGACATATAAGAGCTGTTGTAGCCTTGAGCATCCTCTTACCTGGGACATATAAGAGCTGTTGTAGCCTTGAGCCATCCTCTTACCTGGGACATATAAGAGCTGTTGTAGCCTTGAGCCATCCTCTTACCTGGGACATATAAGAGCTGTTGTAGCCTTGAGTCATCCTCTTACCTGGGACATATAAGAGCTGTTGTAGCCTTGAGCCATCCTCTTACCTGGGACATATAAGAGCTGTTGTAGCCTTGAGCCATCCTCTTACCTGGGACATATAAGAGCGGTTGTAGCCTTGAGCTATCCTCTTACCTGGGACATATAAGAGCTGTTGTAGCCTTGAGCCATCCTCTTACCTGGGACATATAAGAGCTGTTGTAGCCTTGAGCCATCCTCTTACCTGGGACATATAAGAGCTGTTGTAGCCTTGAGCCATCCTCTTACCTGGGACATATAAGAGCTGTTGTAGCCTTGAGCCATCCTCTTACCTGGGACATATAAGAGCTGTTGTAGCCTTGAGCTATCCTCTTACCTGGGACATATAAGAGCTGTTGTAGCCTTGAGCCATCCTCTTACCTGGGACATATAAGAGCTGTTGTAGCCTTGACCATCCTCTTACCTGGGACATATAAGAGCTGTTGTAGCCTTGAGCCATCCTCTTACCTGGGACATATAAGAGCTGTTGTAGCCTTGAGCTATCCTCTTACCTGGGACATATAAGAGATGTTGTAGCCTTGAGCCATCCTCTTACCTGGGACATATAAGAGCTGTTGCAGCCTTGAGCTATCCTCTTACCTGGGACATATAAGAGCTGTTGTAGCCTTGAGCCATCCTCTTACCTGGGACGTATAAGAGCTGTTGTAGCCTTGAGCAAGGCTCTTTAATTCAGATGTTCCTACTTGAGCCCCGCTGTAATCGATCAGAGCGCTGGGCTGGTTATAACAGCCAGCTGTATAGGACTGGTAGTAATGTAATGAATCCCAAATCGATCCCTAACACCTAGCCTCTAGTCCCTAAGACCACAGGCCCTACCCATTAGACACTCGTATATAGATCTGATTGGATAAGTGTAAGCAGCATGGCGGAAGTAATTTTACTTTAAAGGGGCAGTTTCCACAACATGAGGTCAGAATAATACTGTGAAATTGTGAAAATTAGGATAACGCCCCTTTCAGTGTAAGAGCGGTTTGAAAAGACCGCCTGAAATTTCAGCTTGTCTGGCTGGGTAGACCTGATGACATCACCAAGCGGTAAAAGTTAATAGACCAATTAAAAAAATAGAGTTTTCCCTCCTCTCTGTAAAAAACAGCTAGTTTTCAGGTTACACATCCCTCCTTCTCCAATTAGACCCCTCCCTCAGACCACTCCCAAACAGTCCTAACAAAATGATTTCTTGAGAAATTGCATTTTACTAAGATATTGTTGTTTCGTTTGGACCATTTTAATTTAAAACAATCACAGTAAGGTAGAAACGATTTGATATTGAGATAAAAACGTCTGCATTGGATCTTTAAACACATGATTATTTCAGTGTCTAGGGGTTAGAGGTTAGAGGTTAGGGCAGGACGAACTCTGGTCCAGGGGACACAAAGAGATGCACCTTTTTGTTTTTGCCCCAGCACTACACAACTGATTCAAATGATCAACTCATCATCACACTTTAAAGATTTCAATCAGGTGTACAGTGCTAAAGGCAAAAACAAACCAGGATTGAGAACCACTGGGTTAGGGGATAAGATTTGATTTGAGAGTGGGCCTAAAATACACTCTGTGATATGGGGCTATGTACAATACTCTAACAGACTTCAGTACTGGCCTTCAGTCGGTCTGTCACTAGCTATTCCCATCACACTGATGTTCAGTCACCTGTCCTGCCTGGAGCGTTCAGACAGACAGACAGTGTCACCTCCTCTCAAGCAGCATTTCCCAACTCCGGTTCTCCAGTACCCCCACCCGGGGCTGCTACTGTCGTAGTTCACATGGGATCAAATGACACCAAACAGGGTCAATCAGAGCTGATCAAACAGGGTTTTACTGAGCTGATCAAACAGGGTTTTACTGAGCTGATCAAACAGGGTTTTACTGAGCTGACCAAACAGGGTTTTACTGAGCTGATCAAACAGGGTTTTACTGAGCTGATCAAACAGCTGACCAAACAGGGTTTTACTGAGCTGATCAAACAGGGTTTTACTGAGCTGATCAAACAGGGTTTTACTGAGCTGATCAAACAGGGTTTTACTGAGCTGATCAAACAGGGTTTTACTGAGCTGACCAAACAGGGTTTTACTGAGCTGATCAAACAGGGTTTTACTGAGCTGATCAAACAGGGTTTTTTCAAACAGGGTTTTACTGAGCTGATCAAACAGGGTTTTACTGAGCTGATCAAACAGGGTTTTACTGAGCTGATCAAACAGGGTTTTACTGAGCTGATCAAACAGGGTTTTACTGAGCTGATCAAACAGGGTTTTACAGAGCTGATCAAACAGGGTTTTACAGAGCTGATCAAACAGGGTTTTACAGAGCTGATCAAACAGGGTTTTACTGAGCTGATCAAACAGGGTTTTACTGAGCTGATCAACACCCTAAAAGTCTCTGGTCTGATGCAGTCACTGGGTCGCAGCTGTGTAAGGTTCAGCAGGCTCTTAGCTGGATTAAAGACTACTGCCACTATGTTGGCATAACTTTTACTGACAATTTCAACACTTTTTGGAAACAAAAGATGCTCTATAGGGATGATGGGCTTCACCCAAATCATCGGGGAGCCCTTTTCATATTTCAAGGCTGCGTTAAGATACTGACTCAGTGACAGTCTAAGCCATCCTCTCTAAGCGTTATCCTTGTACTGTTGTCTATACTGCCAGGGGTGTTGTCAGTTGTAATCTTGTTCCCATTCCTTTCAACTCCACTCTTAGATTTGCTATTGTTAGCTCAAAAGAGGAACCCACTGTGGTCTGCTCACCCAGCGCTTTAGTTCCAATGTGAATTCCATAAACTTGAATACCCCCTCGGTTTTCACATCACGTAGAGGGCTTGGGCTGTTGCACGATAGCAACCAAAGCCCATGTAAGTCAGTTTATAACATTCCATCATTGGTTACTCGAAGAGCTCCTCATATTGACATTGGCTGCGACCTCGGGCCCTATGGTTCTAATCTTGGAAAAGTAATTACAATTTCTTCTCCTTCCTCTATTACTACTAGGGATAGAGTTCTATACACTCTTATAGCCATACCAACTATATCAATATCAACCATCAGACAGGGCCTGCAACCACCTACTGAACATTGCTTGTTTGAGTTGGAGTTTCCATATGACATAAAAAATCGTAAAGGTCTTGGGTTGAACATTAGGAACTAACTTCCTAAACTAAGTTACATTAAGATCTGGGTTATGCAGACTAATCTGGATATTCTGGTATTGACTGAAACATGGATCTCTGGGGACATTCTGGAATATGATATTAATACAGACAGAGTAGGTGGTGGTGGAGTGGCCATTTTTTATTTAAAATAACTTATCCGTCTCTTTACTGAAATCCATTTCCCTTGCTCCAAAATGTTAACTCCTATCGTTTAGCCTTTGTCTGGGGAGAAATGTATCTATAACTGTTATAGGGATCTACCGTCCTCCCTTAGCTAACCTTTGTGCACTCGAGGACTTAACTAGTTTGTTTACTAATTCAGAGGTTATTATCCTGGGTGACCTAAATTATGATCTAAAAAGCATGTGTAATGATCTAAACCTAACCCAGCTGGTGACTAAGCCTACACGGCCCAATCCTAAAGATCCTTCAAAGGCATCTCTGGTTGATCACATTTTTATGAATACACCAGAGAATGTGAGATGTGAGAATACACAAATCTAATCCTTGTGTCTTTACAAAGAGGAACTTTAAAAACTTTAGTGAACCGTCTTTTTCACATGATCTTTATACTAGTGACCTTGACAATACTTCAGTTATCCCTGAACCTGATTAGCTTGGATCCTCTTTGCAGATGTCTTCAATGCTATGTGGATAATCATGCAGCCTTCAAAACATGTCAGGGTTAAAGGTAGATTGAATGCCTGGTACACTATGCAGTTATCAGAAATCATTCATGAAAGAGATGATGCTTGGGTCAAGGCCAGGAACTCAGGCTTAGGCCTGGACTGGAAAGCTTTTAAGCAACTGAGGAATGAATGTGTAAGACAAATCAGAAAGGCTAAATCTGATTATTATCTTTATGATTGTAATGGGAACCCGGCTAAATTCTGGAAAACTGTCAAATCCCTGAAGGGTTCTACTTCCTCCTCTCTGCCACAACAAATTAGACACTGGCCATATTACAGAAAAAAAGGCATCATTGATGCATTTAATCACCATGTTATTTCAGCAGGCTCTCTCTTTGAAAGAACTTTAAGCCTATTCATAATGTTGTTGTGCTGGATGCTGGAAGAGTAAACATGCTGAATGATCAGAGAAATGGTAGTCAAAGCTTTTCTATGAGGCTATTTACAGAAAAATAAGTCCTGGATGCTTTGCTAGCAATAGACAACAAGATATCCACAGGGGCTGACAAAGTGGATCCTGGTCTGCCTAAGTGTGCAGCACCATCATTGTTGGCTCAATTACCCACATTTATTTTGTTTAACATCGTTATCAGGAAATATTCCAAAAGTATGTAAATCAACTCATGCTGCCACTCCATAAGGACGGAGACAGTAGGGATCTTAAATATTATCACCCCATTTTAAGGCTTCCCTGTTTAGCGAAGATTCCAGAATCCTTGGTAAATGTACAACTTTGCTCTTTTTTATGTGAGAAATGTATTTTGAATGTAAACTGATCAGGGTTCAGGCCTGGCCATAGCACTATTACAGCAACCACTTTAGTTGTTAATGATCTTGTCAACACTTTAGATACTACAATGAAATGTGCTGCTTTGTTTGTGGACCTGCCAAAAGCTTTTGATACTGTTGGTCATGCTATTTTATTGAATAATTTGTCATGGATAGGCCTGAGCTCTGACGCCTGTTCTTGGTTTCATGATTATCTTAGTGACAGAACTTAGGCCATCGTGATGGATGGGATTAAGTGTGAATTTCTTGAAGTACATAAAGGTGTACCACAGGGGTCCATTCTGGGACCTGCTCTTTTCACTATTCATGTAACACCATGAGTCAATCTGTTCAAAATGGTGAACTTCATCTATATGTGGATGATAGTATTATGGATGCTATTGACTGTTGATCTGGCTGATTTTACAGTTATGCACGAAGCCCTTGCTGATATAAAACTTGTGCTTAATACGGGCAAAAACTAAATACATGTTTTTAAACTCTTGTAAGAATATTTCAGATGAACTACATGTTCACTCGGTAGATGGTTCTCCAATGGAACATGTTCCCACGTATAAATACTGAGGCATTTGGATGGATATGGATTTAACGTTTAAAAACCAATAGATGAGCTGGTTAAGATGCTAAGATTTAAAATAGATTTTTCAATAGAAACAGATTGTGCCTTTCTCTGAGCAGCAGGAAGCAGATTATTCAGTCAACCTTTTTATATGTTCTTGATTATGGTGATATAGAGCTGACAAGGTAAACATCTGTCATTCTGCCCCTGAGCAAGGCAGTTAACCCACTGTTGCCTGGGCGCCGATAACGTGGATGTTGTTTAAGGCAGCCCCCACACCTCTCTGATTCAGAGGCAATTTAAGGTACTGATTGAGGAATTATTTGTGGATTAATGTTTATCTGGGTGATTTGTGATGTTTCATTTGTGCTTACCATGAACTGTTTTTTGTATTCTAAATTGTGTATATATACACACGCCACGTGACCAAAAGTATGTGGACACCTGTTCGTCGAACATCTCATTCCAAAATAATGGGCATTAATATGGAGTTGGTCCCCCCTTTGCTGCTATAACAGCCCCTGCTCTTCTGGGAGGGCCCTTCACTAGATGTTGGAACATTTCTGGGGGAATTTGCTTCCATTCAGCCACAAGAGCATTAGTGATATCGGGCACTGATGTTGGGCGATTAGGCCTGGCTCGCAGTCGGTGTTTCAATTCATCCCAAATGTGTTCAATGGGGTTGAGGTCAGGGCTCTGTGCAGACCGGTCAAGTTCTTCCACACCAATCTAGACAAACCATTTCTGTATGGATCTCGCTTTGTGCACGGGGCATTGTCATGCTGAAACAGGAAAGGGCCTTCCCCAAACTGTTGCCACAAAGTTGGAAGCACAGAATCTTCTAGAACATCATTATATGCTGTAGCGTTAAGATTTCCTTAAACTGGAACTAAGGGGCCCAAACCATGAAAAACAGCCCCAGACCATTATTCCTCATCCACCAACCTTTACAGTTGGCGCTATGCCTTGGGGCAGGTAACGTTCTCCTGGCATCCGCCAAACCCAGATTCATCCATCGGACTGCTAGATGGTGAAGCGTGATTCATCACTCCAGAGAGCGTTTCCACTGCTCCAGAGTCCAATGGCGCGAGCTTTATACCACTCCAGCCGACACTTGCCATCACGCATGGTGATCTTAGGCTTGTGTGAGGCTGCTCGGCCATGGAAACCCATTTCATGAAGCTTCCAACAAACAGTTATTGTGCTGACGTTGCTTCCAGAGGCAGTTTGGAACTCGGTAGTGAGCTTTGCAAATGAGGACAGCACTCGGTGGTCCCGTGCCGTGAGCTTGTGTGGCCTATCAATTTGCGGCTGAGCCGTTGTTGCTCCTTGACGTTTCCACTTCACACTAAAGGCATTTATAATTGACCGGGGTAGCTCTAGCAGGGCAGACATTTGACGAACTGACTTGTTGGAAAGGTGGCATCCTATGACGGTGCCACGTTGAAAGTCACTGAGCTCTTCAGTAAGGCCATTCTATTGCCAATGTTTGTCTATGGAGATTGCATGGTGGTGTGCTCGATTTTACACCTGTCAGCAATGGGTGTGGCTGAAATAGACTGTAGAACCACGTTCTAATACAGTAGACAGACTGAGGTACTGTACAGAGACAGGACTGTGACTGAATGAAGAACTGTAGAACACATTCTAATACAGTAGACAGACTGAGGTACTGTACAGAGACAGGACTGTGACTGAATGAGGAACTGTAGAACACATTCTAATACAGTAGACAGACTGAGGTACTGTACAGAGGCAGGACTGTGACTGAATGAAGAACTGTAGAACACATTCTAATACAGTAGACAGACTGAGGTACTGTACAGAGACAGGACTGTGACTGAATGAAGAACTGTAGAACACATTCTAATACAGTAGACAGACTGAGGTACTGTACAGAGACAGGACTGTGACTGAATGAAGAACTGTAGAACACATTCTAATACAGTAGACAGACTGAGGTACTGTACAGAGACAGGACTGTGACTGAATGAAGAACTGTAGAACACATTCTAATACAGTAGACAGACTGAGGTACTGTACAGAGACAGGACTGTGACTGAATGAAGAACTGTAGAACACATTCTAATACAGTAGACAGACTGAGGTACTGTACAGAGACAGGACTGTGACTGAATGAAGAACTGTAGAACACATTCTAATACAGTAGACAGACTGAGGTACTGTACAGAGACAGGACTGTGACTGAATGAAGAACTGTAGAACACATTCTAATACAGTAGACAGACTGAGGTACTGTACAGAGACAGGACTGTGACTGAATGAAGAACTGTAGAACACATTCTAATACAGTAGACAGACTGAGGTACTGTACAGAGACAGGACTGTGACTGAATGAAGAACTGTAGAACACATTCTAATACAGTAGACAGACTGAGGTACTGTACAGAGACAGGACTGTGACTGAATGAAGAACTGTAGAACACATTCTAATACAGTAGACAGACTGAGGTACTGTACAGAGACAGGACTGTGACTGAATGAAGAACTGTAGAACACATTCTAATACAGTAGACAGACTGAGGTACTGTACAGAGACAGGACTGTGACTGAATGAAGAACTGTAGAACACATTCTAATACAGTAGACAGACTGAGGTACTGTACAGAGACAGGACTGTGACTGAATGAAGAACTGTAGAACACATTCTAATACAGTAGACAGACTGAGGTACTGTACAGAGACAGGACTGTGACTGAATGAAGAACTGTAGAACACATTCTAATACAGTAGACAGACTGAGGTACTGTACAGAGGCAGGACTGTGTCCCACATGGCACCCTATTCACTACATAGTGCACTATGGGCCCTGGTAAAAAATTAGTGCACTATGTAATGAATAGGATGACATTTGGGACACAACTTGTGTCAGGATGGAAGTAATCTGGCCTGCTGGGTCTGCCGCTCACTTCCTGACTGGGCCGGGCTCAGGAATGTAGAGCTGGCTGAGAGACGGGGGGGGGTCTTTCCCAAAGCCAGGTTTACTCTCTCTCAGGCTGATCACCAAACCCCTGCCTGATTTCAGGTAGATGCCTTTGGACATTCAAATGCACAGGAAATGGTTTGTAAACAATGCTAATGAAAATGTATCCACTCACTACTGTAAGTCGCTTTGGATAAGAGTGTCTGCTGAAATGTACAAATAAATATTTCTCAGTCAGGTTATTTTAAATTTGGCTTTTAAACACAGTCTCCGTTCACTACACTTTTAAATGTCCCTTTAGGTTGAGATGTGCAGTATTACTGAACATCTGCATCAGCTGGGAACAATGATGTAGCATATTGGTTAGAATAGGAGTAGACCATGCAATCAGCAACACTTCTTCTGTGACATTATCTTTCCATTACAATAGAGACACATGCTATCAATCAACCAAATCATTTCACCATAGTGTGTCATCTGATATGACTGACTGACACAAACTCCTCAACAACTACAGAGGGATTATTATACAGAATCTCTCCTCTTCACGGACTACTGGCATCTTCCAGACAGACAGACAGGCAGACAGACAGACAGGCATGTAGGCACAGAGAGAGGGAGACAGGCAGACAGACAGACAGGCATGTAGGCACAGAGAGAGGGAGACAGGCAGACAGACAGACAGGCATGCAGGCACAGAGAGAGGGAGACAGGCAGACAGACAGACAGGCATGCAGGCACAGAGAGAGGGAGACAGGCAGACAGACAGACAGGCATGCAGACAGACAGGCAGACAGACAGACAGGCATGCAGGCACAGAGAGAGGGAGACAGGCAGACAGACAGACAGGCATGCAGGCACAGAGAGAGGGAGACAGGCAGACAGACAGACAGGCATGCAGGCACAGAGAGAGGGAGACAGGCAGACAGACAGACAGGCATGCAGGCACAGAGAGAGGGAGACAGGCAGACAGACAGACAGGCATGCAGGCACAGAGAGAGGGAGACAGGCAGACAGACAGACAGGCATGCAGGCACAGAGAGAGGAGACAGGCAGACAGACAGACAGGCATGCAGGCACAGAGAGAGGGAGACAGACAGACACAGACAGGCATGCAGCACAGAGAGGGAGACAGGCAGACAGACAGACAGGCATGCAGGCACAGAGAGAGGGAGACAGGCAGACAGACAGACAGGCATGCAGGCACAGAGAGGGAGACAGACAGAGACAGAGACAGACAGACAGACAGACAGACAGACAGACAGACAGACAGAGACAGACAGACAGACAGACAGACAGACAGGCAGACAGACAGGCATGTAGGCACAGAGAGAGGGAGACAGGCAGACAGACAGACAGGCATGCAGGCACAGAGAGAGGGAGACAGACAGACACAGAGACAGAGACACAGACAGACAGAGAGACAGACAGACAGACAGACAGACAGACAGACAGACAGACAGACAGACAGACAGAAAAGAGAGAGAGAGACAGAAAAGAGAGAGAGAGACAGAAAAGAGAGAGAGAGACAGAAAAGAGAGAGAGAGACAGCGAAAGACAGAGATAAACCACACACACATAGAGAACAGGCCATGCAGCAGACAACCAAACCAATACAGTCTGGATGACAGCGGATGAGGAGGGATGATGAACATCACCCAAGAGGGTTACAGCACAACCCAAAACAACGAGCGCCAAGACCTGGTGCTGAAAGATTAATACACATCCTATTACAGTGATGATGCTAACTGGAGCAGACCTGCACCCCGCACGCACACAGACACAGGCACAGACAGGGCGAGAGAGAGACAGACACAGTGTGTTTGAGGGTTAATGAGTTGGTGGGAGACTGTTTGAGTCTACAGAGCAGCTGAACTGATTTACATGGACACTCTGGATTAAGACAACAAACCAAATCCAACCAACCGCTCGTACTTCACCAAGCCCCCTTTCAACAAGAGACAGCCAACGCTCGTACTTCACCAAGCCCCCTTTCAACAAGAGACAAGAGAGCCCCCTTTCAACAAGAGACTAGCCATCCGCTCGTACTTCACCAAGCCCCCTTTCAACAAGAGACTAGCCAACCGCTCGTACTTCACAAGCCCCCTTTCAACAAGAGACTAGGCCGTACTTCAACAAGAGACTAGCCAACCGCTCGTACTTCACCAAGCCCCCTTTCAACAAGAGACTAGCCAACCGCTCGTACTTCACCAAGCCCCTTTTCAACAAGAGACAGCCATCCGCTCGTACTTCACCAAGCCCCTTTCAACAAGAGACTAGCCAACCGCTCGTACTTCAACAAGAGACTAGCCAACCGCTCGTACTTCACCAAGCCCCCTTTCAACAAGAGACTAGCCAACCGACTTCACCAAGCCCCTTTTCAACAAGAGACTAGCCATCCGACGTACTTCACCAAGCCCCCTTTCAACAAGAGACTAGCCAGACCGACGTACTTCACCAAGCCCCTTTCAACAAGAGACTAGCCAACCGACTTCACCAAGCCCCCTTTCAACAAGAGACTAGCCATCCGCTCGTACTTCAACAAGAGACTAGCCAACCGCTCGTACTTCACCAAGCCCCCTTTCAACAAGAGACTAGCCAACCGACACTTCACCAAGCCCCTTTTCAACAAGAGACTAGCCATCCGCTCATACTTCACCAAGCCCCCTTTCAACAAGAGACTAGCCATCCGCTCGTACTTCAACAAGAGACTAGCCAACCAGTACTTCACCAAGCCCCCTTTCAACAAGAGACTAGCCAACAGCTCGTACTTCACCAAGCCCCCTTTCAACAAGAGACTAGCCAACCACTTCACAAGCCCCCTTTCAACAAGAGACAGCCATCCGCTCGTACTTCAACAAGAGACTAGCCAACCGCAGACTTCAGCCCCCTTTCAACAAGAGACTAGCCAACCGCTCGTACTTCACCAAGCCCCCTTTCAACAAGAGACTAGCCAACCGCTCGTACTTCACCAAGCCCCTTTTCAACAAGAGACTAGCCATCCGCTCGTACTTCACCAAGCCCCTTTTCAACAAGAGACTAGCCAACCGCTCGTACTTCAACAAGAGACTAGCCAACCGCTCGTACTTCACCAAGCCCCTTTTCAACAAGAGACTAGCCATCCGCTCGTACTTCACCAAGCCCCTTTTCAACAAGAGACTAGCCAACCGCTCGTACTTCAACAAGAGACAGCCAACCAATCTCGTACTTCACCAAGCCCCCTTTCAACAAGAGACTAGCCAACCGCTCGTACTTCACCAAGCCCCTTTTCAACAAGAGACTAGCCATCCGCTCGTACTTCACCAAGCCCCCTTTCAACAAGAGACTAGCCAACCGCTCGTACTTCACCAAGCCCCTTTTCAACAAGAGACTAGCCAACCGCTCGTACTTCACCAAGCCCCCTTTCAACAAGAGACTAGCCATCCGCTCACATCTTCAACAAGAGACTAGCCAACCGCTGATACTTCACCAAGCCCCCTTTCAACAAGAGACTAGCCAACCGCTCATACTTCACCAAGCCCCCTTTCAACAAGAGACTAGCCATCCGCTCGTACTTCAACAAGAGACTAGCCAACCGCTCGTACTTCACCAAGCCCCCTTTCAACAAGAGACTAGCCAACCGCTCGTACTTCACCAAGCCCCCTTTCAACAAGAGACTAGCCAACCGCTCGTACTTCACCAAGCCCCCTTTCAACAAGAGACTAGCCATCCGCTCGTACTTCAACAAGAGACTAGCCAACCGCTCGTACTTCACCAAGCCCCCTTTCAACAAGAGACTAGCCAACCGCTCGTACTTCACCAAGCCCGCTTTCAACAAGAGACTAGCCAACCGCTCGAACTTCACCAAGCCCCTTTTCAACAAGAGACTAGCCATCCGCTCGTACTTCACCAAGGCCCCTTTCAACAAGAGACTAGCCAACCGCTCGTACTTCACCAAGCCCCTTTTCAACAAGAGACTAGCCAACCGCTCACTTCACCAAGCCCCCTTTCAACAAGAGACTAGCCATCCGCTCGTCACCAAGCCCCCTTCAACAAGAGACTAGCCAACCGCTCGTACTTCACCAAGCCCCCTTTCAACAAGAGACTAGCCAACCGCTCGTACTTCACCAAGCCCCTTTTCAACAAGAGACTAGCCATCCGCTCGTACTTCACCAAGCCCCCTTTCAACAAGAGACTAGCCATCCGCTCGTACTTCAACAAGAGACTAGCCAACCGCTCGTACTTCACCAAGCCCCTTTTCAACAAGAGACTAGCCATCCGCTCGTACTTCACCAAGCCCCCTTTCAACAAGAGACTAGCCAACCGCTCGTACTTCACCAAGCCCCTTTTCAACAAGAGACAAGCCAACCTCTCATACTTCACCAAGCCCCCTTTCAACAAGAGACTAGCCATCCGCTCGTACTTCAACAAGAGACTAGCCAACCGCTCGTACTTCACCAAGCCCCCTTTCAACAAGAGACTAGCCAACCGCTCGTACTTCACCAAGCCCCTTTTCAACAAGAGACTAGCCATCCGCTCGTACTTCACCAAGCCCCTTTTCAACAAGAGACTAGCCATCCGCTCGTACTTCAACCGCTCGTACTTCACCAAGCCCCTTTTCAACAAGAGACTAGCCATCCGCTCGTACTTCACCAAGCCCCCTTTCAACAAGAGAAGAGACTTCAACAAGAGACTAGCCATCCGCTCGTACTTCACCAAGCCCCTTTTCAACAAGAGACTAGCCATCCGCTCGTACTTCACCAAGCCCCCTTTCAACAAGAGACTAGCCAACCGCTCGTACTTCACCAAGCCCCCTTTCAACAAGAGACTAGCCAACCGCTCGTACTTCACCAAGCCCCTTTTCAACAAGAGACTAGCCATCCGCTCGTACTTCACCAAGCCCCCTTTCAACAAGAGACTAGCCATTCTTCAACAAGAGACTAGCCAACCGCTCGTACTTCACCAAGCCCCTTTTCAACAAGAGACTAGCCAACCGCTCGTACTTCACCAAGCCCCCTTTCAACAAGAGACTAGCCAACCGCTCGTACTTCACCAAGCCCCTTTCAACAAGAGACTAGCCACTTCAACAAGAGACTAGCCAACCGCTCGTACTTCAACAAGAGACTAGCCCTTTTCAACAAGAGACTAGCCATCCGCTCGTACTTCAACAAGCCCCCTTTCAACAAGAGACTAGCCAACCGCTCGTACTTCACCAAGCCCCCTTTCAACAAGAGACTAGCCAACCGCTCGTACTTCACCAAGCCCCCTTTCAACAAGAGACTACTTCAACAAGAGACTAGCCATCCGCTCGTACTTCAACAAGCCCCTTTTCAACAAGAGACTAGCCAACCGCTCGTACTTCACCAAGCCCCCTTTTAACAAGAGAAGCCCCCGTTTCAACAAGAGACTAGCCATCCGCTCGTACTTCAACAAGCCCCTTTTCAACAAGAGACTAGCCAACCGCTCGTACTTCACCAAGCCCCCTTTCAACAAGAGACTTCAACAAGAGACTAGCCATCCGCTCTTACTTCAACAAGCCCCCTTTCAACAAGAGACTAGCCAACCGCTCGTACTTCACCAAGCCCCCTTTCAACAAGAGACTAGCCATCCGCTCGTACTTCACCAAGCCCCCTTTCAACAAGAGACTAGCCATCCGCTCGTACTTCAACAAGAGACTAGCCAACCGCTCGTACTTCACCAAGCCCCCTTTCAACAAGAGACTAGCCATCCGCTCGTACTTCACCAAGCCCCCTTTCAACAAGAGACTAGCCAACCGCTCGTACTTCAACAAGAGACTAGCCATCCGCTCGTACTTCAACAAGCCCCTTTTCAACAAGAGACTAGCCATCCGCTCGTACTTCACCAAGCCCCCTTTCAACAAGAGACTAGCCATCCGCTCGTACTTCACCAAGCCCCCTTTCAACAAGAGACTAGCCAACCGCTCGTACTTCACCAAGCCCCTTTTCAACAAGAGACTAGCCAACCGCTCGTACTTCACCAAGCCCCTTTTCAACAAGAGACTAGCCATCCGCTCGTACTTCACCAAGCCCCCTTTCAACAAGAGACTAGCCATCCACTCGTACTTCAACAAGCCCCTTTTCAACAAGAGACTAGCCAACCGCTCGTACTTCACCAAGCCCCCTTTCAACAAGAGACTAGCCATCCGGTCGTACTTCACCAAGCCCCCTTTCAACAAGAGACTAGCCAACCGCTCGTACTTCAACAAGAGACTAGCCAACCGCTCGTACTTCACCAAGCCCCCTTTCAACAAGAGACTAGCCAACCGCTCGTACTTCAACAAGAGACTAGCCAACCGCTCGTACTTCAACAAGAGACTAGCCAACCGCTCGTACTTCACCAAGCCCCCTTTCAACAAGAGACTAGCCATCCGCTCATACTTCACCAAGCCCCCTTTCAACAAGAGACTAGCCAACCGCTCGTACTTCACCAAGCCCCCTTTCAACAAGAGATTAACCTCCCTCCCTCCCTCTTAAAAATGTTCATATTCAACATAGCAACAGCAGTAACTCTCCAGTCACACCATTCAACACAAACAGAAAAACATGGCCGGCCGGCACAGCTTCCATAACTCTCCGGCAGCACGCCGCCCTGGGGTCAAGCTGCGAGGGCCCTGATTCGTCCCCCCGAGACGGTCACCATCTATCACACAGCGCTGTATACACAGTCTGAACGGGCGTTCAAGCTAGCAGTGCATCATGAACGCTGGTTCTGTATACCCATCTGTAGATTCCACAGCAGAGAACAGCTTTGATGCTGTGCTGAAATGTGCTGGGCCTGTTCTCAGCTATGATGGTCTGTGAGTGATCCTATGAACTGGTACCTGTCTGATGTGCTGGGCCTGTTTTCAGCTGTGATGCTCTGTGAGTGATCTTATGAACCGGTACCTGTCTGAGATGTGCTGGGCCTGTTTTCAGCTGTGATGCTCTGTGAGTGATCCTATGAACTGGTACCTGTCTGAGATGTGGACCTAGTGGTTCAGCTGTTCCCTGCATGGTTTGGGGCTGATATTACAAACCTATAGCTTAACTCAGATGTAAAGCTGTTTAGTTAGCTCTGTAGTGTGTGCAGCAACACTGGGTTTAAATAGTATCGTTTGCCTTCAAATACGTGGAGCGTCTGATCAAACCTGCCTGGAGCGATAGGCGTCAGATGGGAGGGGCTTGAACTTTTGTGACAACTCTATTGGTTCCATTGCGTCCGGCAAGCGCAATCAAGCACAGGTAAATTATTTGTAAAGAAAACAAATACTATTTAAACCCATGTCTATGGTAGTGAGGGTGCTCAGAGCAGAGCTGGGTTTGCGAGGGTGTGTGTTTACTTATATTTACACTGAGCAGAGGGTGGTGACAGGCACGGATTAGTACCCATAATCCTTTTTATCTCAATACTGCTCTCACGATGTGTCGAGGCTGGCCAGCTGGTTTTATGGCCAACAGTGGACATGACATACCTCTGAAAATGGACGTGTGTCTGCAAATAGTGGCGCTAAAACCAATGGATAAGTAATATAGAATGAATGATCTTACTCCTCACCTGTCTAAGATCTAGATGTGGGATGTTTCTGTGTGTGTGTGTGTGTGTGTGTGTAGTCCAGTGTATCTCTGTGTGTGTGTGTAGTCCAGTGTGTCTCTGTGTGTGTGTGTAGTCCAGTGTGTCTCTCTGTGTGTGTGTGTGTGTGTGATGCGCCTTTCCAAAGAGGCCTGGCTGGCACACAGCTTGCTTAGGAATGGACCTTGATCACAGATCAGACTTTACATCCCTCTACCCTCATTAGTCATTTTAACTCCAAACACGCACGTCTACTCACACACTACCCTAATCTCAGAGAATAAAGAGTTTCAAACATCCTGTTGCTATGGGGCTCATTCCCCCTGACCTCTGACCCCTGACCCTGCAGGAATGAGACGACTGCCTCGTCCAACAAACACCTGTTTATTCCCTCCTTCAATTTACCAAAAAGAGAAAAGAGGAGGGTGGACGGGGTAACAAGGAGAGCAAGTAATTAACATGGAGTTAGACTTAAACACGTGCGTGTTTGAAGGCAGACACACAGGCAGACAAAGCTGACACACACACGAGCGCATAACTGAACTCAAAGCTGACACACACACTTCAATCCTCTAATCCAGGCCCACAGGAAAAGCCTGGCAATCCACACACGTCTGCAGCGTGATTACTTCTGAACTTCTGAAAGAGTGGCAGATTTAGGATGTGTGTGTGTGTGTGTGGTGGTCAGCCCAGAGAGGGGGGGGAGATAGTTTGACTCATCATTTGAGAACATTTACATCTATCTATCAACTGGTCAGAAAAAGGTGATGCTGCTGACTAAAATACCTCAGCACTGCCCTTTTCACACTGCTGAGCTGACCTGAGCCCAACTGTGCTGGCTCTGATAGTTGGTTCCAACAACTATGGTGGATGTGTGACCAAACTCATGTAAAAACCCATTACAGTGTTCCTTCAGTGGGCAATGATGCTGCTTTGGCCAGAGGCCTGCATTTGTTCTTCTCACCAGAACATGGAACCAACCTCACAGTGGGACCACAGTTGAAAAGTAGCGTGCAGGAAGAATCTGGCACATTTACAGACATGTTGATTTAGCATTTACACTGTCAAATACATTTGAAATAAGAAAGTGAAGTAAGACTGATATGAGCGGACTGGGCAGGGCTCTCTCTCTGTCCAGTGACAAGACGCTGACTCCTCTGTACTGGACTGGTTTATCTAAACTAGTCTGGTCTGACTGGAGGCTCCAAACTGCCCATGCAGGGTGGCGCTCTACTGAGCTACAGGGCACAGCCAGGCATGGAGAGGCCGGCTCTCAACATCACCACACAACACAAACAAAAACAATGCCCGCTGGGGCCGCTTGACGCCACGTGTGTGTGTGTGTGTGCCCGCCTGCCGCCATCCTTTCTGAGCTGTGGCTGTGGCCAGGACTGCTGATGCTCAGCTGAGCTCCAGGGCCAGTTATGGTCCAGCCCAGTGGAAAGTAAACATCAGCCCGATTTGGGCTCACTGTGGCTGGGGAAGGTAGGAGCCAGGCCCCTCCTCCCTCACTCTCATGACTTCCCCCATCAACCACAGACCTAGAATAAATACATCCACCATCCATCAACAGCAGACAGAACAGAACAGACAGAACAGACAGAACAGAACAGAACAGAACAGACCAGCACCCTGGGCTGAGGGGAGAGAGGAGAGAGAGGGGGTGAGATGGAGAGAGAGAGAGATTGATTCAGTAGATGACTAAAAGAGAGAGAGGTGGGGGAGAAGACAAAGAGGGGGGGTGAGAGAGGGAGAGAGAAAGGACAGAGTAATAAATAGATGAATAGGGGGTGAGATGGGAGAGAGAGAAAGGATAATGGAGAGAGAGAGAGAGAGAGAGACAGGACAGTAATCAAACAAGAGAGAGTAGATGACTGAGAGAGAGAGAGAGAGAGAGAGAGAGAGAGGACAGAGTAATCAAACAAGAGAGAGTAGATGACTGAAAGAGAGAGAGGTGGGGGTCTCCAACTCTGAGCTCAGCTCAACCACCACATATTTTCCCCCATGAGAGATATCATTTAGAGCAAACCACTAAAGGGCAGGAGGCAAGCAACCGGTGCCAACTCCAGCCTCCAACGCTCCTTCTCCTCCCCTCCCTGACAAGGGTAGAGCTATTTATTCATTCAGGGACGTCTCCAAAAAGGTGGTTAGTTGAGACGTATGTTTTGAGATGCTTGTGTGTGTGTGTGTTTTTGAGGGCTTGTATCCGTCTTTTAAAGGAGAGTGTTTTTGTTGCCACGTGTGGTTGGGGAAGCAGTGGGGCAGGAGGGAGTAAGGGAGAGTGATCCAAGAAAAGGTTGAGCGGAGCAGAATGGAGCGGAGCAGAATGGAGCAGAGCAGAATGGAGCAGAGCAGAATGGAGCAGAGCAGAATGGAGCAGAGCAGAATGGAGCAGAGCAGAATGGAGCAGAGCAGAATGGAGCAGAGCAGAATGGAGCAGAGCAGAATGGAGCAGAGCAGAGTGGAGCAGAGCAGAATGGAGCAGAGCAGAATGGAGCAGAGCAGAGAGTGGAGCAGAGCAGAATGGGCAGCAGAGCAGAATGGAGCAGAGCAGAATGGAGCAGAGCAGATGGAGCAAAGAGTGGGCAGGCAGAATGGAGCAGCATGGAGCAGAGCAGAATGGAGCAGAGATAATTTTAGATGGTGGAGGCAGAGCAGAAAGCTCAATACTTCTGTTTCAGGAGGAGGAACAAAGACCAGCAGACAGACCAGGACTGGAACTTAACAGACTTCCATGAAATTCCAATAGACTTCAAGAGCATCCTCACTCTCTCAGAGTCCAGTGAGTCAGACAGTAAGGTCAGTGTGTCCACCCACACATGATCAAACCCTCTGAGGCAGGCAGGCAGCGTACAGTAGACCAGGAGACCACCATCTCAGAGACTGACAGTGAGTCCACTGTGTCCTTGGCTGGACCCAGTTAACAGAAACTCTGGGGTGAGTCAGAGCCAGATTTCAGGACACTGACACACTGGACCCAGTTAACACACCTCTGACACTAACCATTTAGCAGACTGGAGCGACTTACAGACTTCCAGTGGGAGACCAGACATCTCAGAGCATCCTCACAGGTATTCCTAACCCAGAGCCTGTGATTCCACAGGACACTGACACACTGGACCCAGTTAACACAACCTCTGGGGTGGAGTACTAACCACAGAGCCTGTAGGGATTCCTACAGGACACTGACACACTGGACCCAGTTAACACAACCTCTGGGGTGGAGTACTAACCACAGAGCCTGTAGAGATTCCTACAGGACACTGACACACTGGACCCAGTTAACACAACCTCTGGGGTGGAGTACTAACCACAGAGCCTGTAGAGATTCCTACAGGACACTGACACACTGGACCCAGTTAACAGTTAACACAACCTCTGGGGTGGAGTACTAACCACAGAGCCTGTAGAGATTCCTACAGGACACTGACACACTGGACCCAGTTAACACAAACTCTGGGGTGGAGTACTAACCACAGAGCCTGTAGAGATTCCTACAGGACACTGACACACTGGACCCAGTTAACACAACCTCTGGGGTGGAGTACTAACCACAGAGCCTGTAGAGATTCCTACAGGACACTGACACACTGGACCCAGTTAACACAACCTCTGGGGTGGAGTACTAACCACAGAGCCTGTAGAGATTCCTACAGGACACTGACACACTGGACCCAGTTAACACAACCTCTGGGGTGGAGTACTAACCACAGAGCCTGTAGAGATTCCTACAGGACACTGACACACTGGACCCAGTTAACACAACCTCTGGGGTGGAGTACTAACCACAGAGCCTGTAGAGATTCCTACAGGACACTGACACACTGGACCCAGTTAACACAAACTCTGGGGTGGAGTACTAACCACAGAGCCTGATTCCTGTAGAGATTCCTACAGGACACTGACACACTGGACCCAGTTAACACAACCTCTGGGGTGGAGTACTAACCACAGAGCCTGTAGAGATTCCTACAGGACACTGACACACTGGACCCAGTTAACACAACCTCTGGGGTGGAGTACTAACCACAGAGCCTGTAGAGATTCCTACAGGACACTGACAAAGAGAAGTGTGTGTTTGCTGCTACTGTGTGTCTGCATGTCTATGTGTGTATTTGTGCGTAAACAGTCGGTATGTATGTGAGAGGGAGGGAGAGAGCAGGTAAAGAGTCTGAACAGGTCCTCCTCTCCCCTGGATGTCCCTGACCCCTGGAGCCCGTCAGCGGTCCAGCCACTCTGGCCCAGTAGCTATGGTCCAGTACAGGGTTTCCGCCAGGAGAATTTGGCATCGGACAAGGTAAGCGGCAAGATTTGATTTTACCTGACATTCGAACAATTTGCCACACATCCATATGCATTGGGTGCGTAACGCATTAGGACATAGAAGAACAAGCTGCCTACACAGCAGTAAAACACAACTTCAACATCTAATATGTGTATAATATCATTTGTGAACGACCTGTCCTACAGGCTATTTGTGTGAACATTTGATTTAATAAATAACAAATACAACCTGGGCGTCTCTGATGTCATTTAGCGTAGGCATGAACATTTGAATTAAGCCTAATACATATCAAAACATAGCTGTCTATGAACACCAGGGCCGTCCCAGTCCAGCTGGGATTCAGAACCACAGCAGTGGAATGAGGACACTCTAGGCAGCCACAAAATGAAGAAATGGTCAAACTCATGTTGGACAATCAAATATGATATGTAAATAAACTAAATTGGTTAAGGCTGGTTCTTTGAGAGAAAGCTTATTTTACAGTGCTCCTGTGAAACGAGGCCCACACCATGCATTTATGAAAGCACATTTCCAAAGCTCAATGTTCTGTTTCCAAGAGCTACTAAATAAGCTCCACTGAAATGCACCTATTGCCCATGATACACCTCATTACCCTACTCCATTCCAAATCCTTAAAGGCTACTGTACATGAAACAGGGGTGGTATACAGCATGTAGTTCTGGCGGCAGCAGAACTGCTCGGACCGGACCATTTAGCCAGCAAAACTGTAACTATGGGCTTTTATTTATTTCAAAAGCTTGTATTTACTGTCTAATGGAAACTATGGTCCACTGCTGCTCTGTGCCTGTGGAACTCACAGGTGTTCTGGCCTCAGCCACTCTCCCTCTCTGAGTTCTGGCCTCACTCTCCCTCTCTGAGTTCTGGCCTCAGCCTCTCTCCCTCTGTGTTCTGGCCTCAGCCTCTCCCTCTGTGTTCTGGCCTCAGCCTCTCCCTCTGTGTTCTGGCCTCAGCCTCTCCCTCTGTGTTCTGGCCTCAGCCTCTCCCTCTGTGTTCTGGCCTCAGCCTCTCCCTCTGTGTTCTGGCCTCAGCCTCTCCCCTCAGCCTCTCCCTCTGTGTTCTGGCCTCAGCCTCTCCCTCTGTGTTCTGGCCTCAGCCTCTCCCTCTGTGTTCTGGCCTCAGCCTCTCCCTCTGTGTTCTGGCCTCAGCCTCTCCCTCTGTGTTCTGGCCTCAGCCTCTCTCTCTGTGTTCTGGCCTCAGCCTCTCTCTCTGTGTTCTGGCCTCAGCCTCTCTCTCTGTGTTCTGGCCTCAGCCTCTCTCTCTGTGTTCTGGCCTCAGCCTCTCCCTCTGTGTTCTGGCCTCAGCCTCTCTCTGTGTTCTGGTCAGTCTCTCTGGTTCTGGCCTCAGCCTCTCTCTCTGTGTTCTGGCCTCAGCCTCTCTCTCTGTGTTCTGGCCTCAGCCTCTCTCTCTGTTCTGGCCTCAGCCTCTCCCTCTCTGTTCTGGCCTCAGCCTCTCCCTCTCTGTTCTGGCCTCAGCCTCTCCCTCTCTGTTCTGGCCTCAGCCTCTCTCTGTTGCCCACTACTCAAACACCAGCTCACAGTCATAACTTTTAACCAGGCAGCACTGCTCAGCTGAAGCCTGTGTGTCCTCGTCCATCCGTTAATTGCTTGTGGTTTCACTCCAGTGCTACTAAAAGACCCCCCCCTTCCCCTCTTCTTCCCCGTCACACCATCCAAGACTGTCTGGCTGAAAGACCCAACAGCACACCAGCTTTGTCCCTATGCCCTCTGAGAACAAACTGGCCCCTCAAATATGTTCCTGAACCGGGGCCCCTTTATTTTCTCTCTAGCTGTTCCTCTGGTCAAACATGTCTGTCTCAGTCTCTTTGTCTAAGCTGTTGGTCTTTTCATGCTGTCTGCCCTCTATGTTGTTAAGGTCCCGTTCACATAGAGGATGGAGAGAGACAGGAGAATGGAGATGAGAAAGGAAGGTTCAGGTATATGCATTGGAATAGAAGGGAATTGATTGGAAGAGGAGTTTTATTCAATTATTTCTCCTTTATTTAACTAATGAAGTCACATTGAGAGACAGAACTGTTTTAAGTGAGCCATGAAAACAGAAACATGTTTTCCTACGACTGAGAAACACACAGAGAAACCACTATGATAAGCATAAAGTGGTGTGCCACACCATAGAAATACAACCAGACTGTCGAATACAGCCTGTCTATACTGTCAAATACAGCCTGTCTATACTGTCAAATACAGCCTGTCTATACTGTCAATACAGCCTGTCCATACTGTCAAATACAGCCTGTCCATACTGTCAAATACAGCCTGTCTATACTGTCAAATACAGCCTGTCAAATACAGCCTGTCTATACTGTCAAATACAGCCTGTCTATACTGTCAAATACAGCCTGTCTATACTGTCAAATACAGCCTGTCCATACTGTCAAATACAGCCTGTCCATACTGTCAAATACAGCCTGTCAAATACAGCCTGTCAAATACAGCCTGTCCATACTGTCAAATACAGCCTGTCCATACTGTCAAATACAGCCTGTCCATACTGTCAAATACAGCCTGTCCATACTGTCAAATACAGCCTGTCCATACTGTCAAATACAGCCTGTCTATACTGTCAAATACAGCCTGTCTATATTGTCAAATACAGCCTGTCTATATTGTCAAATACAGCCTGTCTATATTGTCAAATACAGCCTGTCTATACTGTCAAATACAGCCTGTCTATACTGTCAAATACAGCCTGTCTATACTGTCAAATACAGCCTGTCTATACTGTCAAATACAGCCTGTCTATATTGTCAAATACAGCCTGTCTATATTGTCTATATTGTCAAATACAGCCTGTCTATACTGTCAAATACAGCCTGTCAAATACAGCCTGTCTATACTGTCAAATACAGCCTGTCTATATTGTCAAATACAGCCTGTCTACATTGTCAAATACAGCCTGTCTATATTGTCAAATAGAGCCTGTCAAATACAGCCTGTCTATACTGTCAAATACAGCCTGTCAAATACAGCCTGTCTATATTGTCAAATGCAGCCTGTCAAATACAGCCTGTCAAATACAGTCTGTCCATACTGTCAAATACAGCCTTTCAAAACTGTCAAATACAGCCTGTCAAATACAGCCTGTCAATGTTTAAATTCTTTATTTATATTTGACAGTATAGACAGGCTGTATTTGACAGGCTGCATTTGACAGTATATACTGCTGTATTTGACAATATAGACAGGCTGTATTTGACAGGCTGCATTTGACAGTATATACTGCAGTATTTGACAATATAGACAGGCTGTATTTGACAGGCTGCATTTGACAGTATATACTGCAGTATTTGACAATATAGACAGGCTGTCTGGCTGTATTTGACAATTGAAGTGCTGTTTGAAGTATACTGCAGTATTTGACAATATAGACAGGCTGTATTTGACAGGCTGCATTTGACAGTATATACTGCAGTATTTGACAATATAGACAGGCTGTATTTGACAGGCTGCATTTGACAGTATATACTGCAGTATTTGACAATATAGACAGGCTATATTTGTTTTTGACAGGCTGTAAATAAAAAAAATACATAATAATAATAATAATGCAGGTGAGGTGCACAAACACACCATCAAACACTATGCCATTATGAGTAAATCCATGGTAAAAATGGAGGACATTCTTGTTAGCTCATCTCATACAAGAACACATACAGTAGAGTACACACACACACACACACACACACACACACACACACACACACGAACCACACACACGAACCACACACACACATACGAACCACACACACTCACTCACACACAAAATGGATGAGTAAACTTCAGATGTCCTGTACAGGGTTGCACAATTCTGTGAACTTTCAATAAATTCCCTGGTTTTCCAGAAATCCTGGTTGGAGAATAGCGGATTTCCATCCCTCCTGATTCCGGGAATCCTCCAACCGGGATTTCAGGAAAACTCCTGGAATTTTGCAACTCCTATCCCTGTAACCGGTCCTTCTACTGCTATATGATGATGTATGTTGTTGTGACATGGTCTGTGTGTTCTGTCTGTGTGTTCTGAATGTGTGTTCTGAAACACTGACAGATGATAGACTGGTTGAGACACGTTGACATTGTTAGTGTCTGTCTGTGTGTTCTTCTGTTCTGTGTGTGTTCATTGTTAGTGTCTAACGTTGACATTGTTAGTGTCTATCTGTGTGTTCTATCTGTGTGTTCTGTCTGTGTGTTCTGTCTGTGTGTTCTGAAACCCTGACAGATGTCTGTGTGTTCTGTCTGTGTAAACACTGGTTGAGACACGGTCACATTGTTAGTGTCTGTCTGTGTGTTCTGTCTGGTTGACAGAGACACTGGTTTGACATTGTTAGTGTCTATCTGTGTGTTCTGTCTGTGTGTTCTGTCTGTGTGTTCTGAAACACTGACAGAGATAACACACTGGTTGATGACACATTGACATTGTTAGTGTCTGTCTGTGTGTTCTGTCTGTGTGTTCTGAAACCCTGACAGAGATAACACACTGGTTGAGACACATTGACATTGTTAGTGTCTGTCTGTGTGTTCTGTCTGTGTGTTCAGTCTGTGTGTTCTGTCTGTGTGTTCTGTCTGTGTGTTCTGTCTGTGTGTTCTGTCTGTGTGTTCTGAAACCCTGACAGAGATAACACACTGGTTGAGACACGGTCACATTGTTAGTGTCTGTGGGTACACTGTTTGATGAGTGCGTGTGTGTGCATGACAGCAATATGTGTATGTGTGTGTATGCTGGTCGCTCTACCAGTTTGTGCGACAGTGAGTGAACCATCATAGCTTGCCTGCAGGAATGCAGCCCCTCTAGCTGAGCCACGCTTGGGCTGCTGTGTGAGGGACACCTGTGCCCTCCACACACACATCTCAGATAGAGGTCTCAGCCTGGGCTACACAGACAACGTACTGGAAGAGTGACCCCAGTTAGTGTGGAGGCTGAGAAGGGAGAATGGGATGAGAACACAGGCTACAGGGGAGAAAATAAACCTCCCCCGCAGGTCTGTTGGACGGCAGTCAAGCTGGTCACTCTTCCAGCGTGTGTGTGTATGTGTGTACGTGTGTGGACAGTGAGTGAACCATCATAGCTTGCCTGCAGGAATGCGGCCCCCCAGCTGAGCCACGCTTGGGCTGCTGTGTGAGGGACACCTGTGCCCTATACACCCTCTGGGTCTGTTTACCATAGGTCTGTGACATGTCAAAGTGGATGCTAATTTGGTTGCTAATTAGCTCCCCACATTTAGTTTTAAAGGGTAGGAAGCATACGTTTTTACTCACCAAAGTAACAACAAAGATTGGCCAAAGACTTAGTTGTACGATCTGGTTACCTTTAAGTACAAACATAAATATGTAATAACCCAAAAATGAACTAACTTATTTCCGGATATCTTCTAAACTACCGATATTTCTGTCTCTCTCTCGCTTTGGTAGCTAACTCAGCCTGCACTCTTAAAAGTTTGACCATCGGATGGGCCCCAGTCATATATCTGGAAGTCTCTGATCTCTCTTTGCTTTTGATCTGCAGTTATGTTTTAGTTGTGTTCTATCCGTGGTGGTTGGCTTCCTAGGATAATAGCTAGCTGGCTAAATAGCTCAAGTTAGCTGGCTGGCTAGCTCGCTGGCTAAGATAACTAAGATAAGATAACTGCATATAGCTAGCTGGCTAAATAGCTAAAGTTAGCTGGCTGGCTAGCTCGCTGGCTAAGATAACTGCATATAGCTAGCTAACATGATTTGTTTGAACTGGTGAGATGGCGTTATGTATTTCCAAAAATTTGGTTGAATTTAATGTAGCTGTAAGCTAGGTGTTCATAGGAACTGGCAGACTCGTGCTTAACGTCAGCAGGCTGGTAGGGTTAATGTTAGTAGGCTATTAGGGATAACGTTAGCAGGCTAGTTCCTTAGCAACCTTGCAAGTTGGTTTGTAATAATAAATAAATTCATAAAATAAAATATATTAGCTTTTAAGTTGGCAAAAAAGTTTTTTAGCCAGTAGTCATCAGTGCAAGCAATTTGGTTTACTTTCAAGTTAAACATTTGAAGTTATTTCTGTTGGAGGTTAATTATAGTGAATGGGCTGGCTGCCTGGTCCTCCATATTACATCACACCCGGTAAAACATTTTCAGATGTGACTTTGGCGTTCCACAGAATTCTGACCTGTTTTATGCAATAATTCGAAAAATAGAAAAGTGAGGTGTAACTGCATTGGGACTTTGATGCGTATACTATCCATATATTACATGTGGTTATGTTTATGTTACCTACTTATAAAGTTATTTAAAATGGTAAATTTGTTATCTAAATGTGTTTTGTGTGCTTTGTGTTGAAAATAACAAGTCATGTGCAAAAATGAAAACTTTGATATATCAGCTGATGTAAGGGCTATATAAATAAATGTGATTTGAAAAGGGACCACAGAGCATACCACTGACTGACTGACTGCTGTAATAACCTGACTAGTGCTCTAATAAGGGTTGACTGAGGCGTGTTCAACCCCCCAGACTGACACAGTGACCCTAACAACAACACTGACTAACTGACCTTCCTGAATGCAGACAGCCATGCAGGGACTTCATTTAAATCCATCTGAAGCAACAGGAAAGCCCCTGGAGATCCTCAAGCTGCCTCTAGTGCAGGCCAGACCCAAAGCAGCTGCTGGTCGTTCCTCTACCTTTTCTTCCCTTTCATTCTCTTCCTTTCTTCCCATAAGGAGGGAGTTATTTCCTATCCCCCTCCAGCTCCTGCCAAATACATTTTGATGAAGTTGTTCATCCTGGTCCAAGCCAACCTGTGACCTCTTCCATGGCTGCAGTGCAATAAGGAGTCAGAGCAGGTGCAGAGCTGCTATGTTGTCATAACATTTCCATGGAGACCAGCCAGATGGTAACTGTTGTCTTACTATTGCCTTTCTCTTCTAAACCATCAGAACCTGCTGGACATAGACAAGACAGCAGGGTGCTGGAGCATCCAGTCAAATGACCAATTACACAGTGGGCAGACACACACACACACACACCTCATTCCCTCTCCACACACACACACCACTTTCCCATTTAACTAAGCATAGCATATTCCCCCTGCCTCACTGACACTGACATGTTTCCAGTCGAGACGCTGATTCCTGATTTGCAGGACAAATATGGCCCACATGGGAAGTGACATCACTGTGACCCCCAGGCAGCCCACCTGTCAACAGTCAATCACGCGGGCTTGTTAATGAACAGTTTCCCCTATTGCACATCGAGCAACGAATAGATGGAGAGACCAGCACTGGGTCAATAGTTTGGAAAAGATGAAGAGGGGAACAAAAGAGAGAAACAGAGGGATGAGGCAGTCGGTCTTTCTGTGTGTCTGTGCTCTTTATTAAAAGAGACAGTCGGAAAACTGTGCTCAGCCTCTTCACTTAGAAAGAGGGGAAAGTTGGGCCGTTCACACAGAGCTAGAGGAAACCTGATGTGGATGAGTGCTCTGGACGTTACACAGACCGTGGGTGCGTCCCAAATGATCCCTAGTAAAAAAAAAAAAAAGTAGTGCACTATATAGGGAATAGGGTGCCATTTGGGACAGCTGCCGATTATACAAATAGGAGAAAAGCAGACCTTGGAACGGTTATAGTAAAAATAGCAGGGCACCACATCATCAAATGTATTATCAAGCTGGATCTAAAGGACAGAGGATGGTTACCACATGATCAAATGTATTATCAAGCTGGATCTAAAGGACAGAGGATGGTTACCACATGATCAAATGAATTATCAAGCTGGATCTAAAGGACAGAGGATGGTTACCACATGATCAAATGTATTATCAAGCTGGATCTAAAGGACAGAGGATGGTTACCACATGATCAAATGTATTATCAAGCTGGATCTAAAGGACAGAGGATGGTTACTACATGATCAAATGAATTATCAAGCTGGATCTAAAGGACAGAGGATGGTTACCACATGATCAAATGAATTATCAAGCTGGATCTAAAGGACAGAGGATGGTTACCACATTATCAAATGTCTGGCTAGTCTCTTGTTGAAAGGGGGCTTGGTGAAGTACGAGCGGTTGGCTAGTCTCTTGTTGAAAGTGGGCTTGGTAAAGTATGAGTGGTTGGCTAGTCTCTTGTTGAAAGGGGGCTTGGTGAAGTATGAGCGGTTGGCTAGTCTCTTGTTGAAAGGGGGCTTGGTAAAGTATGAGCGGTTGGCTAGTCTCTTGTTGAAAGGGGCTTGGTAAAGTATGAGTGGTTGGCTAGTCTCTTGTTGAAAGGGGGCTTGGTGAAGTACGAGCGGTTGGCTAGTCTCTTGTTGAAAGGGGGCTTGGTAAAGTATGAGCGGTTGGCTAGTCTCTTGTTGAAAGGGGGCTTGGTAAAGTATGAGCGGTTGGCTAGTCTCTTGTTGAAAGGGGGCTTGGTAAAGTATGAGCGGTTGGCTAGTCTCTTGTTGAAAGGGGGCTTGGTAAAGTATGAGCGGTTGGCTAGTCTCTTGTTGAAAGGGGGCTTGGTAAAGTATGAGCGGTTGGCTAGTCTCTTGTTGAAAGGGGGCTTGGTAAAGTATGAGCGGTTGGCTAGTCTCTTGTTGAAAGGGGGCTTGGTAAAGTATGAGCGGTTGGCTAGTCTCTTGTTGAAAGGGGGCTTGGTAAAGTATGAGCGGTTGGCTAGTCTCTTGTTGAAAGGGGGCTTGGTGAAGTACGAGCGGTTGGTTGGATTTGGTTTGTTGTCTTAATCCAGAGCAGTGTCCATGTAAATCAGTTCAGCTGCTCTGTAGACTCAAACAGTCTCCCACCAACCCATTAACCCTCAAACACACTGTGTCTGTCTCTCTCTCGCCCTGTCTGTGCCTGTGCCTGTGTGTGCGTTTGAATTCCTTACTTATGTGTGTGAGTGTTTGCGTGAGTCTGTATTATTGCAGATGAGTCTATGAAGTGCACACTGACAACCTGCCACTCAGCATCAGCTCCAGACTGCAGTATGGCCCAAGCTGCAGGGGAGCAGGGCAGAAGAGGAACACTATGGTAATGGGAAACACACGTCCCTCCATCTCCCTTGCTTTTTTCAGAGACCGCAGAGAGAGCGTCCATTCAACAGGCGACTGGAGTCCAAAAGGCATCATTTATAACAGGAGCTCCACGCCACCACAGTTACACACACATACCACGGTTCCTGCCAGTTATGACCACAACACAGTGAGGCATTGAGAAGTAAGAAAGGGGGAGGGGGAAGAGCGGGAAAGAGGTGCCTGGACAGAAAGACGGGAAAGAGGTGCCTGGACAGAAAGAAGGGAAAGAGGTGTCTGGACAGAAAGAAGGGAAAGAGGTGTCTGGACAGAAAGAAGGGAAAGAGGTGTCTGGACAGAAAGAAGGGAAAGAGGTGTCTGGACAGAAAGAAGGGAAAGAGGTGTCTGGACAGAAAGAAGGGAAAGAGGTGCCTGGACAGAAAGAAGGGAAAGAGGTGCCTGGACAGAAAGAAGGGAAAGAGGTGCCTGGACAGAAAGAAGGGAAAGAGGTGCCTGGACAGAAAGAAGGGAAAGAGGTGCCTGGACAGAAAGACGGGAAAGAGGTGCCTGGACAGAAAGACGGGAAAGAGGTGCCTGGACAGAAAGAAGGGAAAGAGGTGCCTGGACAGAAAGAAGGGAAAGAGGTGCCTGGACAGAAAGAAGGGAAAGAGGTGTCTGGACAGAAAGAAAGGAAAGAGGTGTCTGGACAGAAAGAAGGGAAAGAGGTGTCTGGACAGAAAGAAGGGAAAGAGGTGCCTGGACAGAAAGAATGGAAAGAGGTGTCTGGACAGAAAGAAGGGAAAGAGGTGTCTGGACAGAAAGAAGGGAAAGAGGTGTCTGGACAGAAAGAAGGGAAAGAGGTGCCTGGGCAGAAAGAAGGGAAAGAGGTGCCTGGACAGAAAGAAGGGAAGGATTGAATGATGATAAGGCAGGAAGGAAAAAGAGATTGAATGATGATAAGGCAGGAAGGAAAAAGAGACTGAATGATGATAAGGCAGGGAAGGAAAAAGAGACTGAATGATGATAAGGCAGGGAGGAAAAAGAGACTGAATGATGATAAGGCAGGAAGGAAAAAGAGACAATGATGATAAGGCAGGGAGGAAAAAGAGACAATGATGATAAGGCAGGAACGAAAAAGAGACAATGATGATAAGGCAGGAAGGAAAAAGAGACAATGATGATAAGGCAGGAAGGAAAAAGAGACAATGATGATAAGGCAGGGAGGAAAAAGAGACTGAATGATGATAAGGCAGGAAGGAAAAAGAGACAATGATGATAAGGCAGGGAGGAAAAAGAGACTGAATGATGATAAGGCAGGAAGGAAAAAGAGACAATGATGATAAGGCAGGGAGGAAAAAGAGACAATGATGATAAGGCAGGAAGGAAAAAGAGACAATGATGATAAGGCAGGAAGGAAAAAGAGACTGAATGATGATAAGGCAGGAAGGAAAAAGAGACTGAATGATGATAAGGCAGGAAGGAAAAAGAGACTGAATGATGATAAGGCAGGAAGGAAAAAGAGACTGAATGATGATAAGGCAGGAAGGAAAAAGAGACTGAATGATGATAAGGCAGGGAGGAAAAAGAGACCATGATGATAAGGAGAGGAAAGAGGAGAGGGGGAGGAAAGAGGAGAGAGGGAGGAAAGAGGAGAGAGGGAGGAAAGAGGAGAGAGGGAGGAAAGAGGAGAGAGGAAGGGAGGAAAGAAGAGAGAGGGAGGAAAGAGGAGAGAGGGAGGAAAGAGGAGAGAGGGAGGAAAGAGGAAAGAGGAGATGGAGGAAAGATGAGGGAGGAAAGGGGAGAGGGAGGAAAGAGGAGAGGGAGGAAAGGGGAGAGGTGGGAGAGAGGAGAGAGGGAGGAAAGAGGAGAGAGGGAGGAGAGAGGTAGGAAAGAGGAGAGAGGGAGGAAAGAGGAGAGAGAGGAAAGATGAGAGGGAGGAGAGGAGAGAGGTAGGAAAGAGGAGAGAGAGGAAAGATGAGAGGGAGGAGAGGAGAGAGGTAGGAAAGAGGAGAGGGAGGAAAGAGGAGAGGGGGGAAAGAGGAGAGAGAGGAAAGATGAGAGGGAGGAGAGGAGAGAGGGGAGAGAGGTAGGAAAGAGGAGACAGAGGAGAGAGGGAGGAAAGAGGGGGAGGAGAGGATAGGGAGGAAAGAGGAGAGAGGGAGGAAAGAGGAGAGAGGGAGGAGAGAGGGTGCTGAAAGGGACTAGGATGGAGCAGAGGAAAGGATAGAAAATACCTATTCCATTAGTATGGCACAGTGCCTGAAAGTGATTGTGAGTTTAAAGGTTCATTTATATAGGAGAGACATGGGATGACTAAGCACAATGGCTTATATGTGAATTAGAATATGGAGCAGTCTGACTGCTTTTATCCTATTCCCCTGGTGAATTGTTGGGCGTCACGGTGACCATCAATAATTGTGTCAGCCATGTTGGGGAAAGTCTGAGGAGTCGGGAGCTAGAAATACAATCACTAGATAAGACACAGACCTGCTAGGAGAGCCCAGAGCAGCCTCCCAGAACCAGACAGTAAGAAACAGACACAGACCTACTAGGAGAGCCCAGAGCATCCTCCCAGATCCAGACAGTAAGAAACAGACACAGACCTACTAGGAGAGCCCAGAGCAGCCTCCCAGATCCAGACAGTAAGAAACAGACACAGACCTACTAGGAGAGCCCAGAGCATCCTCCCAGATCCAGACAGTAAGAAACAGACACAGACCTACTAGGAGAGCCCAGAGCAGCCTCCCAGATCCAGACAGTAAGAAACAGACACAGACCTACTAGGAGAGCCCAGAGCAGCCTCCCAGATCCAGACAGTAAGAAACAGACACATACCTACTAGGAGAGCCCAGAGCAGCCTCCCAGAGCAGCCTCCCAGATTCAGCCAGTAAGAAACAGACACAGACCTACTAAGAGAGCCCAGAGCAGCCTCCCAGATCCAGACAGTTATAGAAACAGACACAGACATACTAGGAGAGCCCAGAGCAGCCTCCCAGATCCAGACAGTTAGAAACAGACACAGACATACTAGGAGAGCCCAGAGCAGCCTCCCAGATCCAGCCAGTATATGAGTCATTTATAATCAATTACCTTCACGGCATGAAGCCATTTTAAACTGCCACGTCAGGATAATAGCTGCCATGAGACCAATGCTTCCAACTGCACCATCTGTGAGGAATCATCAGCCAAACCATCAAATACAGTATAGCCTCAGAGGTAAAGGAGGGAGGGAGGAGGGATGTGAGGATGGAGGGAGGGAGGAGGGATGTGAGGATGGAGGGAGGGAGGAGGGATGTGAGGATGGAGGGAGGGAGGAGGGACGTGAGGATGGAGGGAGGGAGGAGGGACGTGAGGATGGAGGGAGGGAGGAGGGACGTGAGGATGGAGGGAGGGAGGAGGGATGTGAGGATGGAGGGGGAGGGATGTGAGGATGGAGGGAGGAGGGATGTGGGGAGGGATGAGGATGGAGGGAGGGAGGAGGATGTGAGGATGGAGGAGGAGGGATGTGGGGAGGATGTGAGGATGGATGGAGGGAGGGGGAGGATGTGGAGGATGGAGGGGAGGGAGGGAGGAGGGATGTGGGGGAGGGGGAGGAGGGATGGGGGGGGAGGAGGGATGTGGGGAGGGGGAGGAGGGATGTGGGGAGGAGGAGGGGTGGGGAGGGATGTGGGGATGTGGGGAGGAAGGGAGGAGGGATGTGAGGATGGAGGGAGGGAGGAGGGGCTTTTCTTATTTTTCCTTCTGTGGCAAGTTCACACAAAAGAGCTCCTTCTTTAGCCTTTATCCTAGGGACGCTGCGCAAATACCTGCGGGATAAAATCGAACCCCTCCGAGAATTATATTAGCAATGCCAGCCGCGCGGTCAAATATTTCCCCTTTATTTTTATAACGGCGGTGAAAGACTCCATTACACTGTTTCTCTAAAAAAGACTTAAATCCCAGACAGAAGCTGAATTCAGGAGGACGGAGAGAGAGTTAGGGAGGGAGGGAGAGCGAGAGTTAGGGAGGGAGGGAGAGCGAGAGTTAGGGAGGGAGGGAGAGAGAGAGTTAGGGAGGGAGAGAGGGAGAGAGAGAGTTAGGGAGGGAGGGAGAGAGAGAGAGAGTTAGGGAGGGAGAGGAGAGAGAGAGTTAGGGAGGGAGGGAGGGAGAGAGAGAGTTAGGGAGGGAGAGAGGGAGAGAGAGAGTTAGGGAGGGAGGGAGAGAGAGAGAGAGTTAGGGAGGGAGGGAGAGAGAGAGTTAGGGAGGGAGGGAGAGACGGCCAGGTAAAAGAGAAGGGGGCATTTTGAAGGCTTACTCGTGTTCTGGAATAATAATGGACTTTTCACTCTCCTGCTCCAGCACATGTGGAGAGGAGGAGGGGAAGAACACTACAGGTGGAGAGGAGGAAGGGCGAGGGGGGCACTACAGGGGGAGAGGAGGAAGGGCGAGGGGGGGGCACTACAGGGGAGAGGAGGAAGGGCAAGGGGGAGGACACTGCAGGGGAGAGGAGGCAGGGCGAGGACACTACAGGGGGAGAGGGGAAGGGCGAGGGGTCGGACACTACAGGGGAGAGGAGGCAGGGCGAGGACACTACAGGGGAGAGGGGAAGGGCGGGGGGGAGGACACTACAGGGGAGAGGGGAAGGGCGGGGGGAGGACACTACAGGGGAGAGGTGGAAGGGCGGGGGGCACTACAGGGGGAGAGGAGGAAGGGCGGGGGAGGACACTACAGGGGGAGAGGGGGAACAGGGGAGAGGGCGAGGGGGAGGACACTACAGGGGAGAGGGGAAGGGCGAGGGGGGACACTACAGGGGGAGGGGAAGGGCGAGGGGGAGGACAGGGAGAGGGGGGGAGGACACTACAGGGGGGAGAGGGGGAGGACATTACAGGGGGAGAGGGGAAGGGCGAGGGGAGGACACTACATGGGGAGAGGAGGAAGGGCGGGGGGAGGACACTACAGGGGGAGAGGGGAAGGGCGCTGGGGGAGGACACTACAGGGGAGAGGAGGAAGAGGGGGGCACTACAGGGGGAGAGGAGGAAGGGGCGAGGGGAGGACACTACAGGGGGAGAGGGGAAGGGCGAGGGGGAGGATACTACAGGGGAGAGGGGGGGAGGGGGAGGACACTACAGGGGGAGAGGAAGGGCGAGGGGGAGGACACTACAGGGGGAGAGGGAAGGGCGAGGGGCGAGGACACTACAGGGGAGAGGGAAGGCGAGGACACAGGGGGAGAGGGGAAGGGCGAGGACATTACAGGGGGAGAGGGGAAGGGCGAGGGGGAGGACACTACATGGGGAGAGGAGGAGGGTGAGGGGCGAGGACACTACAGGGGGAGAGGGGAAGGGGAGGGGGAGGACACTACATGGGGAGAGGAGGAAGGGTGAGGGGGAGGACACTACAGGGGGAGAGGGAAGGGCGAGGGGGAGGACACTACATGGGGAGAGGAGGAAGGGTGAGGGCGAGGACACTACAGGGGAGAGGGGAGGACACTACAGAGGGGGAGGACACTACAGGGGGAAGGGAAGGGCGAGGGGGCGGACACTACAGGGGGGAGGGGAAGGGCGAGGGGGAAGGACACTGCAGGGGGAGAGGAGGCAGGGCGAGGACACTACAGGGGAGAGGAGGAAGGGCGGGGGAGGACACTACAGGGGGAGAGGGGAAGGGCGGGGGGGAGGACACTACAGGGGAGAGGGGAAGGGCGGGGGAGGACACTACAGGGGGAGAGGAGGAAGGGCGAGGGGGGCACTACAGGGGAGAGGAGGAAGGGCGAGGGGGAGGACACTACAGGGGGAGAGGGAAGGCGAGGGGGAGGATACTACAGGGGAGAGGGGAATGGCGAGGGGGAGGACACTACAGGGGGAGAGGGGAAGGGCGAGGGGCGAGGACACTACAGGGGGAGAGGGGAAGGGCGAGGGGGAGGACACTACAGGGGGAGAGGGAAGGCGAGGACACTACAGGGGGGAGAGGGGAAGGGCGAGGACACTACAGGGGAGAGGGAAGGGCGGGGACACTACAGGGGGAGAGGAAGGGCGAGGACATTACAGGGGAGAGGGGAAGGGCGAGGGGGAGGACACTTCATGGGGAGAGGAGGAAGGGTGAGGGGCGAGGACACTACAGGGGGAGGGAAGGGAAGGGGCTACAGGGGGAGGGGAGGACACTACAGGGGGAGAGGGGAAGGGGAGGGGGAGGACACTACAGGGGAGAGGGGAAGGGCAAGGGGGGAGGACACTACATGGGGAGAGGAGGCAGGGCGAGGGGGATAACACTACAGGGGAGAGGAGGCAGGGCGAGGGGGGGAGGACACTACATGGGGAGAGGAGGCAGGGCGAGGGGGGGATAACACTACATGGGGAGAGGAGGAAGGGCAAAGGGGCGGACACTGCAGGAGGAGAGGAGGCAGGGCGAGGGGATAACACTACAGGGGGAGAGGAGGCAGGGCGAGGGGGATAACACTACAGGGGGAGAGGAGGCAGGGCGAGGGGGGATAACACTACAGGGGGAGAGGAGGAAGGGTGAGGGGGAGGTCACTGCAGGGGGAGGACACTGCAGGGGGAGAGGAGGAAGGGCGAGGAGGGAGGACACTGCAGGGGGAGAGGAGGAAGGGCGAGGAGGGAGGACACTGCAGGGGAGGACACTGCAGGGGAGAGGAGGAAGGGGGGGGAGAACACTGCAGGGGGAGGGGAGGAAGGGGGAGGGGCGGACACTGCAGGGGGGGAGGAGGAAGGGGAGGGGAGGACACTGCAGGGGGATTGCAGGGGAGGACACTGCAGGGAGGGGAGGAAGGGGGGGCGAGGGAGGGCGGACACTGCAGGGGGAGGACACTGCAGGGGGAGGGGAGGAAGGGCGAGGGGGGGAGGACACTGCAGGGGAGGGGAGGAAGGGCGAGGGGGAGGACACTGCAGGGGGGGGGGAGGAAGGGCGAGGGGGAGGACACTGCAGGGGAGGAGGAGGAAGGGTGAGGGGAGGACACTGCAGGGGGAGAGGAGGAAGGGCGAGGGGGAGGACACTGCAGGGGAGAGGAGGAAGGGTGAGGGGGAGGACACTGCAGGGAGAGGAGGAAGGTTGAGGGGAGGACACTGCAGGGGGAGAGGAGGAAGGTTGAGGGGGAGGACACTGCAGGGGGAGAGGAGGAAGGGGAGAGGAGGAAGGGGGGAGGACACTGCAGGGGAGAGGAGGAAGGGTGAGGGGAGGACACTGCAGGGGAGAGGAGGAAGGGTGAGGGGGAGGACACTGCAGGGGGAGAGGAGGAAGGTTGAGGGGGAGGACACTGCAGGGGAGGGAGGAAGAAGGGTGAGGGGGAGGACACTGCAGGGGAGAGGAGGAAGGGTGAGGGGGGAGGACACTGCAGGGGAGAGGAGGAAGGGCGAGGGGGAGGACACTGCAGGGGGAGGTTGGGAGAAGGAGGGGGTAGTTTGGGGATCGGCACACGAGTTTCCACTGAAAAGCCCATAAACCCACACAGAGTCGACATCTCTATTCCTGTCATAAACCACCACCCCTCCAGACGACCGTATGCTAAAATCACAAATGACTACCATACTCCACGGACCGCATTTCAACTGTCAGAATGCCTGGACCACGTTCCGAGTTCAGGTTCCGAGTTCAGGTTCCTCTGATGGAGCGCGTGGTCCTGCCCCCCTCCCGCAACCCCACCACCTGGGATTTATAAAACCTAACCTTGAGCTCACCGGCTCCGATCTGCTCACCAACCTTTTGACCACAACCGTGAGTTTTGGACCTTGAGTTTCTGAGTAACCCCTCTCCACCAAAGAGTGGAGCTCCACCAGTCAGAAAATAACACTGTTGGGCCAACAGAGACCAAACATACCTGTTAGAGACAGGTAGCCTAGTGGTTAGAGACAGGTAGCCTAGTGATTAGAGACAGGTAGCCTAGTGGTTCGAGACAGGTAGCCTAGTGGTTAGAGACAGGTAGCCTAGTGGTTCGAGACAGGTAGCCTAGTGGTTCGAGACAGGTAGCCTAGTGGTAGCCTAGTGGTTCGAGACAGGTAGCCTAGTGGTTCGAGACAGGTAGCCTAGTGGTTCGAGACAGGTAGCCTAGTGGTTCGAGACAGGTAGCTTAGTGGTTCGAGACAGGTAGCCTAGTGGTTCGAGACATGTAGCCTAGTGGTTAGAGACAGGTAGCCTAGTGGTTAGAGACAGGTAGCCAAGTGTTAGAGACAGGTAGCCTAGTGATTAGAGACAGGTAGCCTAGTGGTTCGAGACAGGTAGCCTAGTGGTTCGAGACAGGTAGCCTAGTGGTTCAAGACAGGTAGCCTAGTGGTCGAGACAGGTAGCCTAGTGGTTAGAGACAGGTAGCCTAGTGGTTAGAGACAGGTAGCCTAGTGGTTAGAGACAGGTAGCCTAGTGGTTCGAGACAGGTAGCCTAGTGGTTCGAGACAGGTAGCCTAGTGGTTCGAGACAGGTAGCCTAGTGGTTCGAGACAGGTAGCCTAGTGGTTCGAGACAGGTAGCCTAGTGGTTAGAGACATGTAGCCTAGTGGTTAGAGACAGGTAGCCTAGTGGTTAGAGACAGGTAGCCTAGTGGTTAGAGACAGGTAGCCTAGTGATTCGAGACAGGTAGCCTAGTGGTTCGAGACAGGTAGCCTAGTGGTTCGAGACAGGTAGCCTAGTGGTTCGAGACAGGTAGCCTAGTGGTCGAGACAGGTAGCCTAGTGGTTCGAGACAGGTAGCCTAGTGGTTAGAGACAGGTAGTCTAGTGGTTAGAGACAGGTAGCCTAGTGGTTAGAGACAGGTAGCCTAGTGGTTAGAGACAGGTAGCCTAGTGGTTAGAGTGTTTACCCAGTAACCGAAAGGTTGCTGGATTGAATCCCCGAGTTGACAAGGTAAAAATCTGTCATTCTGCCCCTGAACAAGGCAGTTAACCCACTGTTCCTAGGCCGTCGTTGAAACTAAGAATTTGTTCTCAACTGACTTGCCTAGTTAAATATAAGTTAAATGGCAAGCAGAGGGGGGAGAAGGAAGGACTGTTCTCTCCTTTATGGTAGAGAGAGAGAGGGTCTCCTTTATGGAAGAGAGAGAGGGTCTCCTTTATGGAAGAGAGAGAGAGGGTCTCCTTTATGGAAAAGAGAGAGACGGTCTCCATAATGGAAGAGAGAGAGGGTCTCCATAATGGAAGAGAGAGAGGGTCTCCATAATGGAAGAGAGAGAGGGTCTCCATAATGGAAGAGAGAGAGGGTCTCCATAATGGAAGAGAGAGAGGGTCTCCATAATGGAAGAGAGAGAGAGGGTCTCCTTTATGGAAGAGAGAGAGAGGGTCTCCTTTATGAAAGAGAGAGAGGGTCTCCTTTATGGAAGAGAGAGAGGGTCTCCTTTATGGAAGAGAGAGAGGGTCTCCTTTATGGAAGAGAGAGAGGGTCTCCATAATGGAAGAGAGAGAGGGTCTCCTTTATGGAAGAGAGAGAGAGGGTCTCCATAATGAAAGAGAGAGAAGGTCTCCTTTATGGAAGAGAGAGAGAGGGTCTCCTTTATGGAAGAGAGAGAGGGTCTCCTTTAAGGAAGAGAGAGAGGGTCTCCTTTAAGGAAGAGAGAGAGGGTCTCCTTTATGGAAGAGAGAGAGAGGGTCTTTAAGGAAGAGAGGGTCTCCTTTAGACCTGCCTATAAAATAACCTTTAGGCCGACCTATTGAAAAACCTTTAGGCCGACCTATTGAAAAACCTTTAGGCCTACCTATAGAAAAACCTTTAGGCCTACCTATAGAAAAACCTTTAGGCCTACCTATAGAAAAACCTTTAGGTCTACCTATAGAAAAACCTTTAGGCCTACCTATAGAAAAACCTTTAGGTCTACCTATAGAAAAACCTTTAGGTCTACCTATAGAAAAACCTTTAGGCCTACCTATAGAAAAACCTTAAATGGCCGACCTATAGAAAAAGTTTAGGCCTACCTATAGAAAAACCTTTAGGCCGACCTATAGAAAAACCTTTAGGCCGACCTATAGAAAAACCTTTAGGTCTACCTATAGAAAAACTTTTAGGCCGACCTATAGAAAAACCTTTAGGCCGACCTATAGACAAACCTTTAGGTCTACCTATAGAAAAACCTTTAGGCCGACCTATAGAAAAACCTTTAGGTCTACCTATAGAAAAACCTTTAGGTCTACCTATAGAAAAACCTTTAGGCTACCTATAGAAAAACCTTTAGGCCTACCTATAGAAAAACCTTTAGGGCTACCTATAGAAAAACCTTCAGGCCTACCTATAGAAAAACCTTTAGGCCGACCTATAGAAAAACCTTTAGGCCTACCTATAGAAAAACCTTTAGGTCTACCTATAGACAAACCTTTAGGCCGACCTATAGACAAACCTTTAGGCCGACCTATAGACAAACCTTTAGGCCGACCTATAGAAAAACCTTTAGGCCGACCAATAGAAAAACCTTAAATGGCCGACCTATAGAAAAACGTTTAGGCCTACCTATAGAAAAACCTTTAGGCCGACCTATAGAAAAACCTTTAGGCCGACCTATAGAAAAACCTTTAGGTCTACCTATAGAAAAACTTTTAGGCCGACCTATAGAAAAACCTTTAGGCCGACCTATAGACAAACCTTTAGGTCTACCTATAGAAAAACCTTTAGGCCGACCTATAGAAAAACCTTTAGGTCTACCTATAGAAAAACCTTTAGGTCTACCTATAGAAAAACCTTTAGGACTACCTATAGAAAAACCTTTAGGACTACCTATAGAAAAACCTTCAGGCCGACCTATAGAAAAACCTTTAGGCCGACCTATAGAAAAACCTTTAGGTCTACCTATAGAAAAAACTTTAGGTCTACCTATAGAAAAACCTTTAGGCCGACCTATAGAAAAACCTTTAGGCCTTCCTATAGAAACATGTACTAAAAACAACTCTGCATCTCTGCCCAGCCTGGCAAGAGCAGCCCGAAGGTGTTATCATCCCCAGTGGCTCTGCCAGGTCTGAGAGGATGTTCTCCACTGCTGACCTGCTCTCCAGACACCATCACATGACCCTGAAGCAACAGACTGGCCAAACTCATGTTTCTAAAAATGAATTCAAAAGGCACTGAACCTAATAAGGCATTTTTTATTTAATTTGTATTTAATTCTAAGTAAGTCACAGACTGTATGAGCAATTTATAGACTATAATGACTTAATACAACATAATGTTGTTTAATTGCTGAGAGCTTTATGTCCCTACCAGCCAGTGTCCCAAATGATTCACAATGTATTTCTTTGTAACTGTAGGCTTGAAATAATAGAAATAATACAGCCTAAATAATTCATTTTGGTTCCTTCTTCGTCTCCCTGTCTGTCTCCTGACCTATTTAGAGTGGTTATATGCTGTTTAATATGACATGTGGCCTATTTGAAATGATGAGCACTTCTTTTCATTAAAATCATATGGTTTGGTTTCAATAGTTCAAAACCAATTGGTAGGTCCAGGTAGTCACCGACCAGCATACATTAATTACACCCACAGTCTCAGCCACGACACTGACCAGCATACATTAATTACACCCACAGTCTCAGCCACGACACCGACCAGCATACATTAATTACACCACAGTCTCAGCCACGACACTGACCAGCATACATTAATTACACACACAGTCTCAGCCACGACACCGACCAGCATACATTAATTACACACACAGTCTCAGCCACGACACCGACCAGCATACATTAATTACACCCACAGTCTCAGCCACGACACCGACCAGCATACATTAATTACACACACAGTCTCAGCCACGACACCGACCAGCATACATTAATTACACACACAGTCTCAGCCACGACACCGACCAGCATACATTAATTATACCCAGTCTCAGCCCCGACAATGACCAGCATACATTAATTACACCCACAGTCTCAGCCACGACACCGACCAGCATACATTAATTACAGTCTCAGCCACGACACCGACCAGCATACATTAATTACACCCACAGTCTCAGCCACGACACCGACCAGCATACATTAATTACACCCACAGTCTCAGCCACGACACTGACCAGCATACATTACATTACACTGACCACATACATTAATTACACACACAGTCTCAGCCACGACACCGACCAGCATACATTAATTATACCCAGTCTCAGCCCCGACAATGACCAGCATACATTAATTACACCCACAGTCTCAGCCACGACACCGACCAGCATACATTAATTACACCCACAGTCTCAGAAACGACACCGACCAGCATACATTAATTACACACACAGTCTCAGCCACGACACCGACCAGCATACATTAATTACACCCACAGTCTCAGCCACGACACCGACCAGCATACATTAATTACACCCACAGTCTCAGAAACGACACCGACCAGCATACATTAATTACACACACAGTCTCAGCCACGACACCGACCAGCATACATTAATTACACGCAGTCTCAGCCACGACACCGACCAGCATACATTAATTACACCCACAGTCTCAGCCACGACACCGACCAGCATACAGTAATTACACCCACAGTCTCAGCCACGACACTGACCAGCATACATTAATTACACACAGTCTCAGCCACGACACTGACCAGCATACATTAATTACACACAGTCTCAGCCACGACACTGACCAGCATACATTAATTACACACACAGTCTCAGCCACGACACCGACCAGCATACATTAATTACACCCAGTCTCAGCCACGACACCGACCAGCATACATTAATTACACCCAGTCTCAGCCACGACACTGACCAGCATACATTAATTACACCCACAGTCTCAGCCACGACACCGACCAGCATACATTAATTACACCCACAGTCTCAGCCACGACACTGACCAGCATACATTAATTACACACAGTCTCAGCCACGACACTGACCAGCATACATTAATTACACACACAGTCTCAGCCACGACACCGACCAGCATACATTAATTATACCCAGTCTCAGCCCCGACAATGACCAGCATACATTAATTACACCCACAGTCTCAGCCACGACACCGACCAGCATACATTAATTACACCCACAGTCTCAGAAACGACACTGACCAGCATACATTAATTACACACACAGTCTCAGCCACGACACCGACCAGCATACATTAATTACACCCACAGTCTCAGCCACGACACCGACCAGCATACATTAATTACACCCACAGTCTCAGAAACGACACCGACCAGCATACATTAATTACACACACAGTCTCAGCCACGACACCGACCAGCATACATTAATTACACGCAGTCTCAGCCACGACACCGACCAGCATACATTAATTACACCCACAGTCTCAGCCACGACACCGACCAGCATACAGTAATTACACCCACAGTCTCAGCCACGACACTGACCAGCATACATTAATTACACACAGTCTCAGCCACGACACTGACCAGCATACATTAATTACACACAGTCTCAGCCACGACACTGACCAGCATACATTAATTACACACACAGTCTCAGCCACGACACCGACCAGCATACATTAATTACACCCAGTCTCAGCCACGACACCGACCAGCATACATTAATTACACCCAGTCTCAGCCACAACACTGACCAGCATACATTAATTACACCCACAGTCTCAGCCACGACACCGACCAGCATACATTAATTACACCCACAGTCTCGACACTGACCAGCATACATTAATTACACACACAGTCTCAGCCACGACACTGACCAGCATACATTAATTACACACACAGTCTCAGCCATGACACCGACCAGCATACATTAATTACACACACAGTCTCAGCCACGACACCGACCAGCATACATTAATTACACCCACAGTCTCAGCCTGACACTGACCAGCATACATTAATTACACCCACAGTCTCAGCCATGACACTGACCAGCATACATTAATTACACACACAGTCTCAGCCACGACACCGACCAGCATACATTAATTACACCCACAGTCTCAGCCTGACACTGACCAGCATACATTAATTACACCCACAGTCTCAGCCATGACACTGACCAGCATACATTAATTACACCCACAGTCTCAGTCACGACACCGACCAGCATACATTAATTACACCCACAGTCTCAGTCACGACACCGACCAGCATACATTAATTACACCCACAGTCTCAGTCACGACACTGACCAGCATACATTAATTACACCCACAGTCTCAGCCACGACACTGACCAGCATACATTAATTACACACACAGTCTCAGCCATGACACCGGCCAGCATACATTAGACACACAGTGACTAGGGCCATGGTTTCAGGGATGACCCCGACACACACACACACAGTCAGGAAGAGGGGAAAGGGTCAACCAGAGGGCTAGTCCCATAGTCCCACCTCAAAGCTGGCCAGGAGAGGTCTGGAATCCCCAGCCAAAATACCCCCACTCCAACTTCCCCCAATCCAAACTTCTATAAGATCCCTTCATTCAAGACACAACTTGTCCCATAATCAAACCCAACCAACCACCGGCCCTCACTTCTATAAGACTCATCTATCACACTGAGACCCAACTAAACCCAAACCACAACCTGAGACCCCCACCCCCAAACCCCAGACTTAACCCCCCCACCACACACAGCTCTGACAGAGAAGTCTCTCAGCACTGCTGCCTCTGAGGAAGAGGCCTTTTAATAACATGCGACTTGGTTAAGAAAACTGTCTGCCTGTCTGTTTGTCTGACTGTCTGTCTGTGAGAGGACGTGTTGAACAGAAATTAACAAAAATTTGACCAACTGGGACATTTTGTTTGTCCCCATGAGGTCAAATGCTATTTTTAGGGGGTTTAGGCATAAGGTTAGAATTATGTTAAGAGTTGGGGTTAGGAGCTAGGGTTAGGTTTAGGGTTAAGGTTAGATTTTTGGGTTACGGCTAGGCAAAATAGGATTTTGAATGAGACTGAATTATGTGTCCCCACAAGGTTAGCTGTACAAGACTGAGTGTGTGTGTGCATGTATGTGTGTGCGTGAGTGAGTGCGTATGTGTGTGCGTGTCCAGACTAGTCCAACCAGCAGCAGAGGTCGGTCTTGTCAAACACTCTATTTTCATCATCAGTCAGTCCAGACTGGAGGCACATAATAGTACTGAGGTTAGAATGATGATATGGTGATGTGTGGTGGGGCCGCGCGTGTGTGTGTGTCTGTGCCCCTGTCGCCATCTGGTTGTGTGTGTGTGTGTGTCTCTGTGCCTCGTCTCCATCCGTGTGTGTGTGTGTGTCTCTGTGCCTCGTCTCCGTCCGTGTGTGTGTGTGTCTCTGTGCCTCGTCTCCATCCGTGTGTGTGTGTCTCTGTGCCTCGTCTCCGTCCGTGTGTGTGTCTCTGTGCCTGTTCTCCGTCCGTGTGTGTGTGTGTGTGTCTCTGTGCCTCGTCTCCGTCCGTGTGTGTGTGTGTCTCTGTGCCTCGTCTCCATCCGTGTGTGTGTGTCTCTGTGCCTGTTCTCCGTCCTGTGTGTGTGTGTGTGTGTCTCTGTGCCTCGTCTCCGTCCGTGTATGTGTGTCTCTGTGCCTCGTCTCCGTCCGTGTGTGTGTGTCTCTGTGCCTGTTCTCCGTCCGTGTGTGTGTGTGTGTCTCTGTGCCTCGTCTCCGTCCGTGTGTGTATGAGTGTCTCTGTGCCTCGTCTCCGTCCGTGTGTGTGTGTCTCTGTGCCTCGTCTCCGTCCGTGTGTGTGTGTCTCTGTGCCTCGTCTCCGTCCGTGTGTGTGTGTCTCTGTGCCTCGTCTCCGTCCGTGTGTGTGTGTCTCTGTGCCTCGTCTCCGTCCGTGTGTGTGTGTGTCTCTGTGCCTCGTCTCCGTCCGTGTGTGTGTCTCTGTGCCCCGTCTCCGTCCGTGTGTGTGTAAGTGTAAGATAAGTGTGTTTGTGCTGTGAGGAGCGGAACATTCCAGTGACTACAGACAATTGAGAGGGTGAAATCCCAAAGCCTGGCTGAGTTTAGTCAGTTGGTCATTTGGTTTGGATGCAGCATGACTCTCTCTGATCCCCCTGTCAGCTGAATGGCACATTTACCAGCTAATATATAAGTCAGGCACCACGCATCATCACTAGCACTATCCTAGTTAACCCTGTACCAACAATCCCCTAACCCAGCTTGTGTGTGTGTGTGTGTGTGTGTGTGTGTGTGTGTGTGTGTGTGTGTGTGTGTGTGTGTGTGTGTGTGTAACAGGAAGCTGACAGGAAACTAGCCCAGGTAATCGCCATGATGTCGCCATGCAGTTTTTACTGAACAAGCTGGTTGTAATTGGGTCCAATTTTAAAATTGACTGATTACAACCAGACTAGAAGGTCCTATTAAAGTCCTTATAATTACCTTTATGGAGAAAGAGAGGGGAAAAGAGAGAGGGGGGGACAAAGAAAGAGAGAGAGAAAAGGACAAAGAGAAAGAGAGGGGAACAGAGAGAGAGAGAGAAAGGGACAAAGAGAAAGAGAGGGGAACAGAGAGAGAGAGAGAAAGGGACAAAGAGAAAGAGGAGGGGGGGACAAAGAGAAAGAGAGGGGAACAGAGAGAGAGAGAGAGAGAAAGGGACAAAGAGAAAGAGGAGGGGGGGACAAAGAGAAAGAGAGGGGAACAGAGAGGGACAAATAAAGAGAGAGAAAGGACAAAGAGAAAGAGAGGGGAACAGAGAGAGAGAGAGAGAGAAAGGGACAAAGAGAAAGAGAGGGGAACAGAGAGAGAGGAGTGGGGGACAAAGAGGGACAAATAAAGAAAGAGAAACATGATGGGGAGTTAGACCTGAAGTGATGCCATGTTGGGGAGTTAGACCTGAAGTGATGCCATGTTGGGGAGTTAGACCTGAAGTGATTCCATGTTGGGGAGTTAGACCTGAAGTGATGCCATGTTGGGGAGTTAGACCTGAAGTGATTCCATGTTGGGGAATTAGACCCAGAAAACTATACACCATGAGAACAGAAGAGAGAGAGATCTGGTAGAAATCAAGCTACAACTCATTTAAACAGTCATGAAGGTCATGGGGAAGGGCATTTCAACTCTGACCCTACAAGGTCCAGAGCCTGCTGGCTCTCTATTCTACCTGATCATTAATTACACTCACCTGGTGTCCCAGGTATAAATCTGTCCCTGGTTAGAGGGGAACAATGAAAACACACAGAGGAACTGGCTTTGAGTTCCAGAGTTGAGTTTGAGGGTCATATAGGGGATGTTTGTGTGTGTCTCATCATGCCAACAGTACAGCCCAACACTAGGTTCCCCTCTCGCTAGTGGCATATATCACAGCCAACAGCCTGCATAGAGATTTGTAATAACAGAGAAACAATGAAAGTACATGGTAGAGTAACGAGACATTCTCCCCCACAGCCCTGTTTATTAACCATCTAGAAAAAGATCATGACAATCAATAAACAATGAATATGATGACGCACTCAATGTGTTGCGCTTGGAGCCAAAACAGACTGAAGTCACCACATACATCATGGTAGTATTCATTAGTGCACACTGTAGTGAAACCTTCTGCAACAGAAAACTAAAACAAGTGTGTCATTGGACTAGTTTAGATAGTACCTCCCCGTCTTGGCAAGTTTTCTTCCATTTGGTGCCAAATGAACACAACCCAGGAACATTACTGAACCTCCGTTTTCTGATTACAAAGTAAGAGCTCAGACTATTTATCTAAATAAACCCCGGGGGATGATTGTGGGATGATTGTGATTTAATAGGAAGTAGTGATTACATTTTACCCCCAATTAATCTCCCAATTCCCAGTTCATTCTGGATGGAAACCAGGAAGAAGATTAGCTTGGGTCTGAAAGAGAAGTTTGGACAGGGAGCACAGAGAGGCTTGGAATAGGAGGATGGAGGGTGAGATGTATGGAGAAAGGGAAGGGGGTAGAGAGAGGAAAAGAGTGGGAGGGGGAGCTAGAGAACAAGGAAGAGAGGGAGAAGGCAGAGGGAGAGGGAAAGAGAGGGAGACAGACAGAGGGAGAGGGAAAGAGAGGGAGAAGGCAGAGGGAGAGGGAAAGAGAGCGAGACAGACAGAGGGAGAGGGAAAGAGAGGGAGAAGGCAGAGGGAGAGGGAAAGAGAGCGAGACAGACAGAGGGAGAGGGAAAGAGAGCGAGACAGACAGAGGGAGAGGGAAAGAGAGCGGAGAAGACAGAGGGAGAGGGAAAGAGAGGGAGAAGGCAGAGGGAGAGGGAAAGAGAGGGAGAAGGCAGAGGGAGAGGGAAAGAGAGGGAGAAGGCAGAGGGAGAGGGAAAGAGAGGGAGACAGACAGAGGGAGAGGGAAAGAGAGCGAGACAGACAGAGGGAGAGGGAAAGAGAGGGAGAAGGCAGAGGGAGAGGGAAAGAGAGGGAGAAGGCAGAGGGAGAGGGAAAGAGAGGGAGAAGGCAGAGGGAGAGGGAAAGAGAGGGAGAAGGCAGAGGGAGAGGAAAGAGAGGGAGAAGGCAGAGGGAGAGGGAAAGAGAGGGAGAAGGCAGAGGGAGAGGGAAAGAGAGGGAGAAGGCAGAGGGAGAGGGAAAGAGAGCGAGACAGACAGAGGGAGAGGGAAAGAGAGCGAGACAGACAGAGGGAGAGGGAAAGAGAGGGAGACAGACAGAGGAGAGGGAAAGAGAGGGAGACAGACAGAGGGAGAGGGAAAGAGAGGGGAAGGCAGAGGGAGAGGGAAAGAGAGGGAGAAGGCAGAGGGAGAGGGAAAGAGAGGGAGACAGACAGAGGGAGAGGGAAAGAGAGGAGACAGACAGAGGGAGAGGGAAAGAGAGGGAGAAGGCAGAGGGAGAGGAAAGAGAGGGAGAAGGCAGAGGGAGAGGGAAAGAGAGGGAGAAGGCAGAGGGAGAGGGAAAGAGAGGGAGAAGGCAGAGGGAGAGGGAAAGAGAGGAGAAGGCAGAGGGAGAGGGAAAGAGAGGGAGAAGGCAGAGGGAGAGGGAAAGAGAGCGAGAAGGCAGAGGGAGAGGGAAAGAGAGCGAGACAGACAGAGAAAGAGAGACAAAGAGAAAGGATACAGAACAAGAGCAAGACAGACAGACAGAGAGCCAGAGAGAAAGACCGATAGACAGAAAGCGAGAGAAACAAGACATCTAAGCCAGTCTGTCCAGTCTACTGATTGGCTATATGGGTACCTGTTTTCTATCAGGTGTGGTAGCATCTGGTTGGGAAGTGACCTTGGGAATGACAGCCGACTGACTGAGACAGCAACTGGACCCCTGCCACAAACGAGAGCACTCCACCATGACCATCAGTCAAATCACTGGGAAGCTATTGGGCTAGCTGCTAGGGCCGAATACTTTCGCAAGGCACTGTAGCCAGTTAACACAGGCTGAGCAAACAGACATTCCTCGCCCTAAAGAAGAGACTAGGACACCAACACATAAACCTCATAACAGGCTAGATAATGATTGTGTGTGATACCTCTGGAAACTGTGTTGTAGTGGAAAACAACACATTCCTAACTCTTTTTCAAACAGGTTGTTGCCACCTCAATAAAGACAAATGTGCTTATACCAAAATAACTTATGAAATAGTATTTGATAGTGATATTTTAGAAGCCCAGTAAAAAATACTAAAAGAGCTGACTGTAGCTGAGCTGTAGGCTACTACTTAAAATACTATAGTGCTGTTCAGAGCCCTCAAAACATCATGGGGGGATACATTTGACTTACCAAAACACATTTTGCATACCACTTTATGAAATCTGAGTGTTCACTATTGAGCTGATTTGGAGAGCTTCTACAGTGAATACCTGAGGAGAGCATCAGACACCACAAGGAGATTCCAGAGACATCCAGAGGCTTACAGGAAGCCTGATATCTTCTACAGTCAAACTGACAGGAAATGGAGATGAGTTGTTAATTGAGAGGGAGGGAGGTGGATGGAAGAAGGGATGGAGGGAGGATCAGAGAGAGTAAAGGAGGGAGGAAGGAAGGAAGGAAGGAAGAAAGGAAGGGAGGGAGGGAGGGAGGGAGGGAGGGAGGGAGGGAGGGAGGGAGGAGGGAGGGAGGGAGGGAGGGAGGGAGGGAGGAAAAGAGACAGAAAGAGAGGGGCCAGATAGATGGATATGCAGGCCTCTTGCTGTGTAAACTCCCAAACGACTCTCACACAAACACAGACGCCCAAAGCAGGAACATTCCGGTCAGTGGCATTCTGAGGAGAATGGAGAATGTCTCTGTGTTGTCTGCTTGTCCTGAACCAGTAAAAGAACTGTAACTATGTCACACTTATCTCTAACTGTCCCTGTAAAAATTATTCACCGATCACACATTTCAAACTCACCCCATGCCTATACAAACACACACACCCCTCATCCACCTCCACAGTACAGTTCCTGTGTGGGGCACCAGCCAAACACCTGTCCTGAAGAACTGAAGCAAGGACCAGAACTACTGATGATCAGAACCACTGAGGATCAGAACCACTGAGAATCAGAACCAAGGACCAGAACCAATACCCCTGCTACCATAGAAGTGGCACAACAGGGCAACTAAGCAGCACAAACACATCATCCCACGTCTCTCTCTCTGACCGCCAGCCAGCCAGCCAGCCAGCCAGCCAGCCAGCCAGCCAGCACTCACTCACTCACTCACTCACTCACTCACTCACTCACTCACTCCGCTCCTCAGCAGACGCGTTTGGAAAACTAAACGCAGGGAGTGGAGGATTGGGAGAGGTCAGAGGAGAGATTGAGAGGCTGGTGGCCAATGTGAGTGTGTGTGTGTTTATCGCACCATGGGGAACAGTCCATTCCTAGTCAGGCTTCCTCCAGCAAGTAACGTAGCATAGTAGTGTGTGTGTGTGTGTGTGTGCCTGCTTTCTTGCAGACATGTGAGCATGCGTGCGTGAGCACGCACTGCTACTATGACCTATAACCCCTCACCCCGTCCCCTACCCAGACAGACAGACTTGTCTTTGAGAGGACAGAGGAAGGAAGAGGGGCTCCTCTGTTTGGGACAGGACCCAGGAAATGCTCGGAATGTAGAGAGGTACTGTCATAAGTCTGGGAGGTCCGAAATCTCAGCATTCTGAGGCTGTGTCCTAAATGGAACGCTATTCCCTATAGAGTGTGCTACTTTGGACCAGAGCCCTATGGGCCGCGCTCAACAGTAGTGTACTACATAGAGAATATAAGGTGCCATTTGGGACAAAGCCTAGAACACAAGCCACACACACATATGTGCAGTTTGTACTCATACCACAACAGGCTGCAGAGTAAATGTACACTGAACATGAAGACACACTGAATATCATAGACATTTAGCTCTCATCCGTGGCAAATTTGGTTTGGGACCAGCTCCTGGACACTCAACACACACACACACACACACACACACACACGAGAGTAGGCCTATGGCAAGGCCCACAGACACACACACTCCTAACACATACAGACAGACTAACAGCATGGTCAATGTGTACTCACCCATTGGAGGTGCCCAGGTTGGCAGAGCCCAGAGAGGATCCCAACTTCCTGCTGTCCCACAGTCTCACCTCCCGACCCCGCATCTGAACACATAATCATGTAGAGTTTAATAAATACACTTCAACACACACACACACACACGACCATGCATCTGTACACATAATCATGTAGAGTTGAATAAATACACTTTAACACACACACACACACAAAATCACACACACTTAAAAATGTGTGTGTAGTAATGTCGTCACCTGATCGAAGCCAGTGGTCAGTATGTGGTCAGAGTCCTTGACCCAAAGGATTCGAGAGTCCTTGTTACTCTGAAGTCCCTGGGCACTCTGTAGAGACACACAGGAGGACACAGAGTTTGATTGAATACCTGGTGTTAGGTTAAGGTCACAGACAGAGAGGCTATGAGAGAGAGACACATTGAGCAACTGGCTAAGAGTCATGATGTTTGACAGCAAATATGACTCATAAACAACATGGTAGTAGAGGTAAAGACGTCACAGGTACAGTAGTAGAGGTAAAGACGTCACAGTCACAGTAGTAGAGGTAAAGACGTCACAGTCACAGTAGTAGAGGTAAAGACGTCACAGTCACAGTAGTAGAGGTAAAGACGTCACAGTCACAGTAGTAGAGGTAAAGACGTCACAGTAAAGTAGAGGTAAAGTCACAGTCACAGTAGTAGAGGTAAAGACGTCACAGTCACAGTAGTAGAGGTAAAGACGTCACAGTCACAGTAGTAGAGGTAAAGTCACAGTAGTAGAGGTAAAGACGTCACAGTACAGTAGTAGAGTAGAGATACAGTAGTAGAGTACAGTGAATAAAGACGTCACAGATACAGTAGTAGAGGTAAAGACGTCACAGTCACAGTAGTAGAGGTAAAGACGTCACAGATACAGTAGTAGAGGTGAAGACGTCACAGATACAGTAGTAGAGGTGAAGACGTCACAGATACAGTAGTAGAGGTGAAGACGTCACAGTACAGTAGTAGAGGTGAAGACGTCACAGATACAGTAGTAGAGGTGAAGACGTCAGTTACAGTAGTAGAGGTGAAGACGTCAGATACAGTAGTAGAGGTGAAGACGTCACAGATACAGTAGTAGAGGTGAAGACGTCACAGATACAGTAGTAGAGGTGAAGACGTCACAGTTACAGTAGTAGAGGTGAAGAGTTACAGTAGTAGAGGTGAAGACGTCAGTTACAGTAGTAGAGGTGAAGACGTCACAGTTACAGTAGTAGAGGTGAAGACGTCACAGTTACAGTAGTAGAGGTGAAGACGTCAGATACAGTAGTAGAGGTGAAGACGTCACAGTTACAGTAGTAGAGGTGAAGACGTCACAGATACAGTAGTAGAGGTGAAGACGTCACAGTTACAGTAGTAGAGGTGAAGACGTCACAGTTACAGTAGTAGAGGTGAAGACGTTACAGTAGTAGAGGTGAAGACGTCAGATACAGTAGTAGAGGTGAAGACGTCACAGATACAGTAGTAGAGGTGAAGACGTCAGATACTGTAGTAGAGGTGAAGACGTCAGATACAGTAGAGGTGAAGACGTCAGATACAGTAGTAGAGGTGAAGACGTCACAGATACAGTAGTAGAGGTGAAGACGTCAGTTACAGATACAGTGAAGACGTCAGTTAGTAGAGGTGAAGACGTCAGATACAGTAGTAGAGGTGAAGACGTCACAGTTACAGTAGTAGAGTAGAGTGAAGAACGTACAGTTACAGTAGTAGAGGTGAAGACGTCACAGTTACAGTAGTAGAGGTGAAGACGTCACAGTACAGTGAAGACGTCAGAGGTGAAGACGTCAAGTTACAGTAGTACAGTGAACAGTAGTAGAGGTGAAGACGTCACAGTTACAGTAGTAGAGGTGAAGACGTCACAGTTACAGTAGTAGAGGTGAAGACGTCAGTTACAGTAGTAGAGGTGAAGACGCTCAGTTACAGTAGTAGAGGTGAAGACGTCACAGATACAGTAGTAGAGGTGAAGACGTCACAGTTACAGTAGTAGAGGTGAAGACGTCACAGATACAGTAGATGAAGACAGTACAGTAGAGGTGAAGACGTCAGATACGTACAGTAGTAGAGGTGAAGACGTCACAGTTACAGTAGAGGTGAAGACGTCACAGTTACAGTAGTAGAGGTGAAGACGTCAGTTACAGTAGTAGAGTGAAGAGTAGAGGTGAAGACGTCAGTTACAGTAGTAGAGGTGAAGTAGTTACAGTAGTAGAGTGAAGACGTCACAGATACAGTAGTAGAGGTGAAGACGTCAGTTACAGTAGTAGAGGTGAAGACGTCACAGATACAGTAGTAGAGGTGAAGACGTCACAGATACAGTAGTAGAGGTGAAGACGTCACAGTTACAGTAGTAGAGGTGAAGACGTCAGTTACAGTAGTAGAGGTGAAGACGTCAGTTACAGTAGTAGAGGTGAAGACGTCACAGATACAGTAGTAGAGGTGAAGACGTCACAGTTACAGTAGTAGAGGTGAAGACGTCACAGATACAGTAGTAGAGGTGAAGACGTCACAGATACAGTAGTAGAGGTGAAGACGTCACAGTTACAGTAGTAGAGGTGAAGACGTCACAGTACAGTAGTAGAGGTGAAGACGTCACAGTTACAGTAGTAGAGTCACAGTTACAGTAGTGAGGTGAAGACGTCAGTTACAGTAGTAGAGGTGAAGACGTCAGTTACAGTAGTAGAGGTGAAGACGTCACAGATACAGTAGTAGAGGTGAAGACGTCACAGTTACAGTAGTAGAGGTGAAGACGTCACAGTTACAGTAGTAGAGGTGAAGACGTCAGTTACAGTAGTAGAGGTGAAGACGTCAGTTACAGTTACAGTGAAGACGAGTTACAGTAGTAGGTGAAGACGTCAGTTACAGTAGTAGAGGTGAAGACGTCACATACAGTAGTAGAGGTGAAGACGTCACAGTTACAGTAGTAGAGGTGAAGACGTCACAGTTACAGTAGTAGAGGTGAAGACGTCACAGTTACAGTAGTAGAGGTGAAGACGTCACAGATACAGTAGTAGAGGTGAAGACGTCACAGTTACAGTAGTAGAGGTGAAGACGTCACAGATACAGTAGTAGAGGTGAAGACGTCACAGTTACAGTAGTAGAGGTGAAGACGTCAGTTACAGTAGTAGAGTAGTAGAGGTGAAGACGTCACAGATACAGTAGTAGAGGTGAAGACGTCACAGTTACAGTAGTAGAGGTGAAGACGCGTCACAGATACAGTAGTACAGTAGTAGAGGTGAAGACGTCACAGTTACAGTAGTAGAGGTGAAGACAGTTACAGTAGTAGAGGTCAGTTACAGTAGTAGAGTGAAGAGTTACAGTAGTAGAGGTGAAGACGCCAGTTACAGTAGTAGAGGTGTCACAGTTACAGTAGTAGAGGTGAAGACGTCACAGATACAGTAGTACAGTAGTAGAGGTGAAGACGTCACAGTTACAGTAGTAGAGGTGAAGACGACGATACAGATACAGTACAGTAGTAGAGGTGAAACAGTTACAGTACAGATGAAGACGTCACAGTTACAGTAGTAGAGGTGAAGACGTCACAGATACAGTAGTAGAGGTGAAGACGTACACAGTGTACAGTAGTAGAGGTGAAGACGTCACAGATACAGTAGTAGAGGTGAAGACGTCACAGATACAGTAGTAGAGGTGAAGAGTAGTAGTGAAGACAGTTAGAGGTGAACAGTTAGTAGAGGTGAAGACGTCACAGTTACAGTAGTAGAGGTGAAGACGTCAGTTACAGTAGTAGAGGTGAAGACGTCAGTTACATTAGTAGAGGTGAAGACGTCACAGATACAGTAGTAGAGGTGAAGACGTCACAGTTACAGTAGTAGAGGTGAAGACGTCACAGTTACAGTAGTAGAGGTGAAGACGTCACAGATACAGTAGTAGAGGTGAAGACGTCACAGTTACAGTAGTAGAGGTGAAGACGTCAGTTACAGTAGTAGAGGTGAAGACGTCAGTTACAGTTACAGTAGTAGAGGTGAAGACGTCACAGAGACGTCACAGATACAGTAGTAGAGGTACAGTAGAGGTGAAGACGTCAGATACAGTAGTAGAGGTGAAGACGTACACAGGTACAGTAGTAGAGGTGAAAGACGTCAGTGAAGACGTCACAGTACAGTAGAGGTGAAGACGTCACAGATACAGTAGTAGAGGTGAAGACGTCACAGTTACAGTAGTAGAGGTGAAGACGTCACAGATACAGTAGTAGAGGTGAAGACGTCACAGTTACAGTAGTAGAGGTAAAGACGTCACAGTTACAGTAGTAGAGGTGAAGACGTCAGATACAGTAGTAGAGGTAAAGACGTCACAGTTACAGTAGTAGAGGTGAAGACGTCAGATACAGTAGTAGAGGTGAAGACGTCACAGTTACAGTAGTAGAGGTAAAGACGTCACAGTTACAGTAGTAGAGGTGAAGACGTCACAGTTACAGTAGTAGAGGTGAAGACGTCACAGTTACAGTAGTAGAGTCACAGTTACAGTAGTAGAGGTGAAAGAGTTACAGTAGTAGTGAAGACGTCACAGTTACAGTAGTAGAGGTGAAGACGTCACAGATACAGTAGTAGAGGTAAAGACGTCACAGTTACAGTAGTAGATGAAGACGTCAGTTACAGTACTAGATGAAGACTATACTACTACTATGCATCTTGCTCATAAACGTGTTGTTGACAGGGAAGGATGTTGTGTGAAATCAAAATTAAGATAATGACAACCAATGAGAGATCGTCTCAAAGGAGGACAGCGTGGAGAGGACAGTGACGACAGAGTGATTGACAGATTGACTCATCCAAACTGGAGGGGAAACAAGAGACTGTTCTCTAGTGCTGCTTGTGAGAGATTCACAGAGGTCAAACCAGGACTTGTCCAAATGAAATAATGAATGAAAGAACTGTTGTTGAACCAGACTAGGTGACTTCTGCCCCCGACACCAGGTTCTATTACTGCTATGACAGAGTCTCTATGTTACTGAAACACTGCTACCATGGAAATTGGTGTCAAAACAACACTGTTAGAACGTTAAAACAACATTGTTGCAACATAAGACAATATTAGACGGGTGTAGCTGCCCTGAAACTGACACAGGGTCAGGGAAGAGGAAGGATGTAACAACTGAGCTTAGCTTTTGCGTAACGGCACAGTAGGTGTCACAACAATGTTGTGAGAACGTGAGACATGGTTCCTGCCCCCTTGACACCGATACAGGGAAGAGGTAGAGTGAATGAACTGGAGTTCATTTAATGTTACAGTAGTTGTCACAACATGCCTAAAGATCTTCAGTGGAAACCGATGTCAAAACAACGTTGTTGGAATGTACCTCAGGGCTGCTGCTCCCCTGACAATGATATGGGGTCAGGGAAATGGAAGGGTGACTAACAACAGAGGTTAGGTTGGCCTAATGATACACATCTTTAAGTCTGAAAAACACAGACAAGCCCCTGTGCATGCATGTATGTATGCACACAGACAAGCCCCTGTGCATGCATGTATGTATGTATGTATGTATGTATGTCTGCCTGTCTGCCTGCCTGCCTGCCCGTCCGCCCGTCCGCCCGTCCGTCCGTCTCCGTCTCTCCGTCTCCAGTTACGATGAGAGCCTCCTCTGGGCTTTGAGTTAACAGGCTCAGTGGAAGTTTCCACAGAGTAAGCCGCTGGGCTTGTCCCCCCCCAAATTACTGTTGTCGTTTTTTACCACCCGTCTGTCGCCGTGCCAACCCTCGGAGGAGCGTGACACCACAGCTGTGCAACAACAAGGAGAGGGTTGACACGTGTGTGCTGTGTGTGGTGACATCTCTAAAGAGGGCAGCCGTCGCCTGGGCGCTCGCACAGCGACACTAATCACCTCGTTGCAAGGCAGAGGAAAACAAACACGTGGAATACCAGAGCTGCCGTGTAGTTAGTGTGACAAGGCCTCTCACTGTGAACTGTGGGAACCCCTCATTCAAGAAAATGGTTGAATCCCAAGGCTTGTTGTCATGTATGGGACTGAACCAACAGGTTTAAGAAAACAGGGGGTGCAAGTGGAGGAAAGAAAAAACAAACTTGGGGTCAAATCTGAGCTGCCGTGTAGTGCAGAGCTTCTAGATTAAAGTTTGAGTGTCGGGCCGGGCCTCACTGTGGGAAGATCCCCGTTTCAGAATGTGAGGCAGTCCCCAAGGTCATCCATCACATATGAGACTGAACCAACAGGTTGAAGAAAACAGGGGTGAAAATGAGACATAATCCTCTGCTCAAAGAGCTCTCCACATGTGCAGGGTGGGACCCATCCCACATATGGGCCCTATCAGGTCTAATTAAAAGCCCACTTCCCCTCCTCCCCTGCTCTCCCCTCTCTGACGTCTCCCTCACCACACTCTCAGCCTTGTGGTTTGGGGATCAAGTGCTGAGGGGGATAGAAACATGGCCTGGTTCATCTCTACTTCTTCATTTAAACGCCTCATTGCGTTTTTCTCTCCATGGCTCTTCTCCACTGGTTACATACGGAGGACTCCAGTATTTATGCTGCAGTAGTTTATGTGTCGGGGGGCTAGGGTCAGTTTGTTATATCTGGAGTTACTTCTCCTGTCCTATTCGGTGTCCTGTGTGAATTTAAGTGTGCTCTCTCTAATTCTCTCTTTCTCTCTTTCTTTCTCTCTCTCGGAGGACCTGAGCCCTAGGACCATGCCTCAGGACTACCTGACATGATGACTCCCAGTCCACCTGGCCGTGCTGCTGCTCCAGTTTCAACTGTTCTGCCTTATTATTATTGGACCATGCTGGTCATTTATGAACAATTGAACATCTTGGCCATGTTCTGTTATAATCTCCACCCGGCACAGCCAGAAGAGGACTGGCCACCCCTCATAGCCTGGTTCCTCTCTAGGTTTCTTCCTAGGTTTTGGCCTTTCTAGGGAGTTTTTCCTAGCCACCGTGCTTCTACACCTGCATTGCTTGCTGTTTGGGGTTTTAGGCTGGGTTTCTGTACAGCACTTTGAGATATCAGCTGATGTACGAAGGGCTATATAAATACATTTGATTTGATTTGATTTTGACACACACACACACACACACACACACACACACACACAATCAAATAGACAAAACACACTAATGTGAAAACACACTCACACAATCCTTCAGCCATTTATAGATCTGGTTGGTTGCACAGTAACTCAGCCTATAAAGAAATGTGAGAAATGACAGAGTGTAGAAGCTCAAGGCCTTGCGGGGGGATCGGTTGGTACAGGGAGGTGGACGTTAGTTACACTGTGGAAATGTGTTCTCTATTGATTTCAATGGGAAGGAATCCCAGTCGGTAGTCCCCCTCTCCCCTGGGCCCTCACACCACACTATACACGGCCCAACCAAAACAAAGGGCTTGAGCCAGTTCAATACACCAGGCCAAGGCTGTGTGTGTGTGTGTGTGTGTGTGTGTGTGTGTGTGTGTGTGTGTGTGTGTGTGTGTTCTGCACCTACCATGGTCCTGTCCAAATCAACGTAGCATGAAGTGCATATATCATTATCATCAAGGTTACAGGTTTGATTGTGTGTTTGGCCCACACTCAAGGTTAAAGTTAGATGTACTACACCTGACTGTGAAGCGTGGAGAATTTGCCACACACACACACACACACACACACACACACACTTCAATAGAGCGGTCTTTAAAGTAAATCCTCAGATGTACTGTCTCTTGGAGCAGCATACCAGATATTGTATCCAACACCACCTGTGAGGTATATGGAGAACTCAGCAGAAGTGTTGGGGTCTTGTATCTAACACCATCTGTGAGGTATATGGAGAACTCAGCAGAAGTGTTGGGGTCTTGTATCTAACACCATCTGTGAGGTATATGGAGAACTCAGCAGAAGTGTTGGGGTCTTGTATCTAACACCACCTGTGAGGTATATGGAGAACTCAGCAGAAGTGTTGGGGTCTTGTATCTAAGGGTGTGTGTGGAGGGGTTGGTGGGTACAGTGTGTGTGGAGGGGCTGGTGGGTAGGGTGTGTGTGGAGGGGTTGGTGGGTAGGGTGTGTGTGGAGGGGCTGGTGGGTAGGGTGTGTGTGGAGGGCTGGTGGGTAGGGTGTGTGTGGAGGGGCTGGTGGGTAGGGTGTGCGTGGAGGGGTTGGTGGGTAGGGTGTGCGTGGAGGGGTTGGTGGGTAGGGTGTGCGTGGAGGGGCTGGTGGGTAGGGTGTGTGTGGAGGGGCTGGTGGGTTTCAAATGGTACAGTACCTGGCAATGCCTTATTCAGGTACAGTACATGTGGGGTATAATGTGTGTGTGGAGGGGCTGGTGGGTAGGGGTGTGTGGAGGGGCTGGTGGGTAGGGGTGTGTGGAGGGGCTGGTGGGTAGGGTGTGTGGAGGGGTTGGTGGGTACAGTGTGTGTGGAGGGGCTGGTGGGTAGGGTGTGTGTGGAGGGGTTGGTGGGTAGGGTGTGTGTGGAGGGGTTGGTGGGTACAGTGTGTGTGGAGGGGCTGGTGGGTAGGGTGTGTGTGGAGGGGTTGGTGGGTAGGGTGTGTGTGGAGGGGCTGGTGGGTAGGGTGTGTGTGGAGGGGCTGGTGGGCAGGATGTGCGTGGAGGGGCTGGTGGGCACAGTGTGTGTGGAGGGGCTGGTGGGCAGGATGTGCGTGGAGGGGCTGGTGGGTAGGGGTGTGTGTGGAGGGGCTGGTGGGTAGGGTGTGTGTGGAGGGGCTGGTGGGCAGGGTGTGCGTGGAGGGGAGGGGCTGGTGGGCAGGATGTGCGTGGAGGGGCTGGTGGGCAGGATGTGCGTGGAGGGCTGGTGGGCAGGGTGTGCGTGGAGGGGCTGGTGGGTAGGGTGTGCGTGGAGGGCTGGTGGGCAGGGTGTGCGTGGAGGGGCTGGTGGGCAGGATGTGCGTGGAGGGGCTGGTGGGCACAGTGTGTGTGGAGGGGCTGGTGGGCAGGATGTGCGTGAGGGGCTGGTGGGCACAGTGTGTGTGGAGGGTCTGGTGGGCAGGATGTGCGTGGAGGGGCTGGTGGGCAGGGTGTGCGTGGAGGGCTGGTGGGTAGGGTGTGCGTGGAGGGGCTGGTGGGTAGGGTGTGTGTGGAGGGGCTGGTGGGTAGGGTGTGTGTGGAGGGGCTGGTGGGTAGGGTGTGTGTGGAGGGGCTGGTGGGCAGGATGTGTGTGGAGGGGCTGGTGGGCAGGATGTGCGTGGAGGGGTTGGTGGGTAGGGTGTGTGTGGAGGGGCTGGTGGGCAGGATGTGTGTGGAGGGGCTGGTGGGCAGGATGTGTGTGGAGGGGTTGGTGGGTAGGGTGTGTGGAGGGGCTGGTGGGCAGGATGTGCGTGGAGGGGCTGGTGGGTAGGGTGTGCGTGGAGGGGCTGGTGGGTAGGGTGTGTGTGGAGGGGCTGGTGGGCAGGATGTGCGTGGAGGGGCTGGTGGGCACAGTGTGTGTGGAGGGGCTGGTGGGTAGGGGTGTGTGGAGGGGCTGGTGGGTAGGGTGTGCGTGGAGGGTCTGGTGGGTAGGGTGTGCGTGGAGGGGCTGGTGGGCAGGATGTGCGTGGAGGGGCTGGTGGGTAGGGTGTGCGTGGAGGGGCTGGTGGGCAGGATGTGCGTGGAGGGCTGGTGGGTAGGATGTGCGTGGAGGGGCTGGTGGGCAGGATGTGCGTGGAGGGGCTGGTGGGCAGGATGTGCGTGGAGGGTCTGGTGGGCACAGTGTGTGTGGAGGGCTGGTGGGCAGGATGTGCGTGGAGGGTCTGGTGGGCAGGGTGTGTGGAGGGGCTGGTGGGCACAGTGTGTGTGGAGGGGCTGGTGGGCAGGATGTGCGTGGAGGGGCTGGTGAGGCACAGTGTGTGTGGAGGGTCTGGTGGGCAGGGTGTGCGTGGAGGGGCTGGTGGGCACAGTGTGTGTGGAGGGTCTGGTGGGCAGGGTGTGCGTGGAGGGGCTGGTGGGCACAGTGTGTGTGGAGGGGCTGGTGGGCAGGATGTGCGTGGAGGGGCTGGTGGGCACAGTGTGTGTGGAGGGTCTGGTGGGCAGGGTGTGCGTGGAGGGTCTGGTGGGCAGGGTGTGCGTGGAGGGGCTGGTGGGTAGGGGTGTGTGGAGGGGCTGGTGGGCAGGATGTGCGTGGAGGGGCTGGTGGGCACAGTGTGTGTGGAGGGTCTGGTGGGCAGGGTGTGCGTGGAGGGTCTGGTGGGCAGGGTGTGTGCGGAGGGGCTGGTGGGTAGGGTGTGTGTGGAGGGGCTGGTGGGCAGGATGTGCGTGGAGGGGCTGGTGGGCACAGTGTGTGTGGAGGGGCTGGTGGGCAGGGTGTGCGTGGAGGGTCTGGTGGGCAGGGTGTGCGTGGAGGGGCTGGTGGGTAGGGTGTGTGTGGAGGGGCTGGTGGGCAGGATGTGCGTGGAGGGGCTGGTGGGCAGGATGTGTGTGGAGGGTCTGGTGGGCAGGATGTGCGTGGAGGGTCTGGTGGGCAGGGTGTGCGTGGAGGGGCTGGTGGGCAGGGGTGTGTGGAGGGGCTGGTGGGCAGGGTGTGCGTGGAGGGTCTGGTGGGCAGGGTGTGTGTGGAGGGTCTGGTGGGCAGGATGTGCGTGGAGGGGCTGGTGGGCAGGATGTGTGTGGAGGGTCTGGTGGGCAGGGTGTGCGTGGAGGGGCTGGTGGGTAGGGTGTGTGGAGGGGCTGGTGGGCAGGGTGTGCGTGGAGGGGCTGGTGGGCAGGATGTGTGTGGAGGGTCTGGTGGGTAGGGTGTGCGTGGAGGGGCTGGTGGGCAGGGTGTGCGTGGAGGGGCTGGTGGGCAGGATGTGCTGTGGAGGGTCTGGTGGGCAGGTGTGTGTGGAGGGTCTGGTGGGCAGGGTGTGTGTGGAGGGGCTGGTGGGCAGGGGTGTGGAGGGTCTGGTGGGCAGGGTGGTGTGGAGGGCCAGGGTGTGTGGAGGGGCTGGTGGGTAGGGTGTGTGTGGAGGGGCTGGTGGGCAGGATGTGCGTGGAGGGGCTGGTGGGCAGGATGTGCGTGGAGGGGCTGGTGGGTAGGGTGTGCGTGGAGGGTCTGGTGGGCAGGGTGTGTGTGGAGGGGTTGGTGGGTAGGGTGTGCGTGGAGGGGCTGGTGGGCAGGATGTGCGTGGAGGGGCTGGTGGGTAGGGTGTGCGTGGAGGGTCTGGTGGGCAGGGTGTGTGTGGAGGGGTTGGTGGGTAGGGTGTGTGTGGAGGGGCTGGTGGGTAGGGTGTGTGTGGAGGGTCTGGTGGGCAGGGTGTGCGTGGAGGGTCTGGTGGGCAGGGTGTGCGTGGAGGGGCTGGTGGGTAGGGTGTGCGTGGAGGGTCTGGTGGGCAGGGTGTGTGTGGAGGGTGGAGGGGCTGGTGGGCAGGGTGAGTGTGGAGGGGCTGGTGGGCAGGGTGTGTGTGGAGAGGCTGAGAGAGAGAGAGAGAGAGAGAGAGAGAGAGAGAGAGAGAGAGAGAGAACCATCTCTTCTCCTCTGTGTTCTACAACCGTCTCTTCTCCTCTGTGTTCTACAACAATCTCTTCTCCTCTGTGTTCTACAACCATCTCTTCTCCTCTGTGTTCTACAACCATCTCTTCTCCTCTGTGTTCTACAACCATCTCTTCTCCTCTGTGTTCTACAACCGTCTCTTCTCCTCTGTGTTCTACAACCGTCTCTTCTCCTCTGTGTTCTATAACAGTCTCTTCTCCTCTGTGTTCTACAACCATCTCTTCTCCTCTGTGTTCTACAACCGTCTCTTCTCCTCTGTGTTCTATAACCATCTCTTCTCCTCTGTGTTCTACAACCGTCTCTTCTCCTCTGTGTTCTACAACCGTCTCTTCTCCTCTGTGTTCTCCTCTGTGTTCTACAACCGTCTCTTCTCCTGTCTCTTCTCCTCTGTGTTCTACAACCGTCTCTTCTCCTCTGTGTTCTACAACAGTCTCTTCTCCTCTGTGTTCTACAACAGTCTCTTCTCCTCTGTGTTCTACAACCATCTCTTCTCCTCTGTGTTCTACAACCATCTCTTCTCCTCTGTGTTCTACAACCATCTCTTCTCCTCTGTGTTCTACAACCATCTCTTCTCCTCTGTGTTCTACAACCATCTCTTCTCCTCTGTGTTCTATAACCATCTCTTCTCCTCTGTGTTCTACAACCATCTCTTCTCCTCTGTGTTCTATAACCATCTCTTCTCCTCTGTGTTCTATAACAGTCTCTTCTCCTCTGTGTTCTACAACCATCTCTTCTCCTCTGTGTTCTATAACAGTATCTTCTCCTCTGTGTTCTACAACCGTCTCTTCTCCTCTGTGTTCTACAACCATCTCTTCTCCTCTGTGTTCTACAACCATCTCTTCTCCTCTGTGTTCTACAACCATCTCTTCTCCTCTGTGTTCTATAACCATCTCTTCTCCTCTGTGTTCTATAACCAGCTCTTCTCCTCTGTGTTCTATAACCAGCTCTTCTCCTCTGTGTTCTACAACCAGCTCTTCTCCTCTGTGTTCTACAACCAGCTCTTCTCCTCTGTGTTCTATAACCAGCTCTAAATTACTTAGTAATAACTGACATGTCCCACAGCAACTAAATGACGTAGTAATAACTGACATGTCCCACAGCAACTAAATGACTTAGTAATAACTGACATGTCCCACAGCAACTAAATGACTTAGTAATAACTGACATGTCCCACAGCAACTAAATTACTTAGTAATAACTGACATGTCCCACAGCAACTAAATTACTTAGTAATAACTGACATGTCCCACAGCAACTAAATGACGTAGTAATAACTGACATGTCCCACAGCAACTAAATGACTTAGTAATAACTGACATGTCCCACAGCAACTAAATCACTTAGTAATAACTGACATGTCCCTCAGCAACTAAATTACTTAGTAATAACTGACATGTCCCACAGCAACTAAATTACTTAGTAATAACTGACATGTCAAAGTTCCACAGCAACTAAATGACTTAGTAATAACTGACATGTCCCACAGCAACTAAATGACTTAGTAATAACTGACATGTCAAAGTTCCACAGCAACTAAATGACTTAGTAATAACTGACATGTCCCACAGCAACTAAATGACTTAGTAATAACTGACATGTCCCACAGCAACTAAATGACTTAGTAATAACTGACATGTCCCACAGCAACTAAATGACTTAGTAATAACTGACATGTCAAAGTCCCACAGCAACTAAATGACTTAGTAATAACTGACATGTCAAAGACCCACAGCAACTAAATGCCTTAATAAACTAAATGGCGCAGGCCGGACAATGACGCGTCGCCAAGATGCACACACACACACACACACACACACACACACACAAGCCTTCTGCTAAGAAGAGATATAGCCTTGGCAACATATGCCTTACATCAAATCTAAAAAGACATGCCTTGACCTAAATGACAGAGTAGACTAGAGGGCAGTCTCAGCCAGATGTCCCCCTGTGTCTAGGCTCTTGTGACAGAGTTACGTAAACGCAAGATTACATTCTGGGTGCCGAGATTACCCTCTGTCTGACCTGTACAAAGTATCTGCATCCCAAATGGCACCCTATTCCCTACGTAGTGCACTGCTTTTGACCAGAGCACTATGGGCCCTTGGGATCGGGTCAAAAGCAGTGCAGAGAAGTGTGCAATTTGAGACAGAGCCAATGTAATTTACCATGACAGCAGCTTTCAACAGACAGCTCCAGGATTGAAGGCAAATAAACGGCAGTAATATCAAACAGAACCCTGTGCATACACACACACACACACACACACACACACACACACGCTAGCCCTACATCTAACAGTCTGACGGTGATGATGTCACTGTGTCCGTTGTCCACACTAGATCTGATGGCTCGCGTGCCTGAGAGTCTCAGACACATGGTGATGTCATAATTCAGCAGCGCTCGCTGACAGCAGTGACAGTGGTTGTGCAGGTGTGTATGTGTGTTTGTATGTGTGTTTGTGTGTGGGGGGGGGGGACACTCAGGAGGCCAGGGGGGCCCAGGGTTATCCATCAGGCTATAGAGCTCCCTCTTCCTTCCCAGTCTCCCTCCTGTCTCCCCAAAAACGGTGTTTCAGATTTAGGGTAGGGGACCTTGCCTGGCGGCCACTCAACCTACAGAGAGCAGGGCTGCAGCTTACACCACAGGGCCCACAGAGAGCAGGGCTGCTGCTGACACCACAGGGCCCACAGAGAGCAGGGCTGCTGCTGACACCACAGGGCCCACAGAGAGCAGGGCTGCTGCTGACACCACAGGGCCCACAGAGAGCAGGGCTGCTGCTGACACCACAGGGCCCACAGAGGACACAGCATCTGGACATCAGGCTGTCCAGAGGAACGAGTGGTATGTTTTCCTTAGCAGCAGAACAAAGAGAAACACAGAGGTCTGAGTTGTAGGAATCCAGGGAGTGAAGGAGGAGGGAGAGAGTGATGGTGCGTGACTTGGAGGGTCTGAAGGGGGACGTAGAGAGGAAGCGAGGAGGACAGGGCTCACCTGCCTCAACGATGGGGTCATTTGGGGTCAGAGACGGACCAATCCAACGGGAGAGGTACTTTGGAAGTGACATCATTAAATTGTGAATACAGGTGTTGATGACAAAATGTAGAATTCTGAAAAGAGAGGAAAGACTGGTCTCTACAGGTAGGGAAACAGTCAGAACTCTCAGTCGGTGTGTGTGTGTGTGTGTGTGTGTGTAGCCTATTTCTCTCTAAGTGAGGGAGGGAAAGTGGAGATAACCCCTTCAAAGAAGGATGATCCTGTAATAACAGGTATAAAAACTGAGGTGATTTACAATGAAGAGTGGTAGTGTTATTTATAGACACACTGAGACAGACAGAAGACCTCTCCAAAACAGACCCAGTCAGCGTCTACCTCTAAAGATTATGGATCTATTTAATGTCCCTCTCCCAATAAAAACACAGGAGCCTTTTCACTCCCATTCTCCTTACGTATTAGCGAGCCCAGCTTAACCAGACAGAGAGCACATCTGTGTCACTCAGAGAGAATGTTGTTTCACCCACCAGGACTGTGTATCAGGTGTCAATGAGCACATATGGGAACGATTGCACTCTCCCTCCCTCTCTAATTCCATGTGCTCACTGGGGCCAGAAGTATGTTATGATGAGTACCAGTCCTGTAGAAACTGGTTAAACTGGTTTTCTCCTGCTGCTTATTTTTCCTATACATCACATGACTTTGATATGATGGATAGATGATAGAACTTGAATGTCACATTGCTGTGATGGTTGTAGTACTAATGGAGTTGTACTAATGGATAACAAGGCTCTACACGTAATAAAGGTTCAATAAAAATAAACAGTTTCTTTATCCAGTAAATACAATTACAGTCTAAAACCTCATGAACCCTTTGAGTGGTCACTAGTGGTTACCACAACCAAAAAAGTTATAATTATGTCAAAATGTCACTTCTTAAAACCTGAATCCTAACCTTATGCTTAACCTTAACCACACTTCTAACCTTATGCCTAACCTTAACCACACTTCTAACCTTATGCTTAACCTTAACCACACTTCTAACCTTATGCCTAACCTTAACCACACTTCTAACCTTATGCTTAACCTTAACCACACTTCTAACCTTATGCCTAACCTTAACCACACTTCTAACCTTATGCCTAATCTTAACCACACTTCTAACCTTATGCTTAACCACACTTCTAACCTTATGCCGAACCTTAAATTAAGTTAAACAAACAGCATGCATTTTTACAATATAGACAATTTTGACTTTGTGGCTGTAGTAACAAGTGACAAGCGTTAATAATGCCTCCTGCAGTGCTGACAGACCAGGCATCCATTCCAGACCTAGCTAATCAAACTGCCCAGTGTTCTGATTAAAGGGACTGTGTCCCCCTGCCTGGTCTGACCTGCTGCACAGAGCTGCTGTGGTGGAATTGGAACCTGATTACTGCCTCCGCCCCCGGACAGACCAGCGACCAGAAATACTGTATTCCAGACCTGGGTTCAAATACTACTGAGCATTTTATTGGACAGGGTTTGCAGATGGGTGGGGTTTGCTCCTTTGTGACTTTTCCCATTGCTTCCCTTGTGCCAGGCAAGCTCAATCAAGCACAGCCAAAGTATTTGAAAGAAAGCAAATACTACTTGAACCCGGGTCAGCTGTACTGTCAAGAATCAGACATACCCTACCCCAGCTGCACTCCTTCATCCCTCAACCTGCTCCTCATTTCCCCTCTCTTCCACTCCTCTAATGGAGCCATCCCTCTTTCCCTTCATTCACCCTCTCCTTTAATCAATAACCTTCACCCCATTGTCTTTGTATCATCTATCCTTAAAACAGACCGATTCTACTTTTTTCTTTTCATGTACAGGCAATTAGTTCTTTCACTAACTATTTGACTTTCCTGTACCACCATTTTCTCTTTCATGCCCCATTTGCGCCATTATTCAGACTGAATAGAGATGGCCTATTCACGGTCTCCAATTTTATTCCCTCTTTTCACAGAAGCCAGTAGACCAGCTGCAAATAGGACAGGAGGGACAGAACGAGGGAAACTGGGGAAAACGGGAGGAAGAAAAAAAACATACAAATCAAACCAGCCAATTTATTCTTTCATTTCCTCTCCCGCTGACCACCACTTTTTCAACCATTAATTGGAAACATCTTCCAGTTCCCGCCCTCACTGTGTCTCTCCTCAAACTCAAGAACCCACAGATCCTTCTTTCTTTCTTTTTCTCTACCTCTCATTCCCTTCTTCTCTCCGCCTTTCATTCCTCTAATTAAAATCAGAGGTAAGCGTCAGAACAACGATACATATCTATTAGCAGGCTAAAGCCTAAATGATTGGGGGGGCAGCTGAAACAGCAGTGACTTGAGTTTTGACCTCGTCGTACACCGTTGGGTCAAACCCCTCTGACACACTAATACACATGGGAGTGTTTGGTTACTTAAAGTTGAGCTTAACATCTCAGCTTCAAATCTTTGAAGAAATTTACCTCAGGAAAAAGTCCTCACAAAAGACACTTATCTTACTGCTTGAGATATGTAGTCAGTGTTTCCCCTATATGCATTGGCCGCCATTGCAAAATATATATTTATTTTTTTAAGGGGGGGGCTGTAATTTTCATAATGATAAAACGTCTTCAGTGTAACCTTAAATGACTAAAACCAGATGTAAAGCACATTTTTAAATAATAAACTAAAAAGTCTGGGAGACCTGTGTAATTCCAAAATGGCATGGCATGGGGCCCCCATTGATTTGGTATAATGTTTGAGACCCTCAGATAGCATAAGAACAAGGCATAAACCATGGGAAAATGTGTATAACTGCAGAAAATTTGCTTTAAAATAGCAAAATGTTGTTTCTCAGCCAGAGACCCCCCCAACCTTTTATTCACTAAATTTGTCTGCCGTTGTCTTCATGCCATTCTCTCCCCCTCTCTCTCCCCTGTCTTTCTAGGAGTGAAAGTTACAAATACTGAAGAGATGGAAAAAACCCAGTTGATATGAACCATAGAGACAGTAGGAGGGCTGTGGGCCATGGCTGTAGGCTGCCATCAGAGGAATAGTAATATGGCCCTCAATGATGCAGTGTGTGTGTATGTATGTATGTATGTATGTATGTATGTATGTATGTATGTATGTATGTATGTGTGTGTGTGTGTGTATGTGTGTCTGTGTATGTATGTATGTGTGTATGTATGTATGTATGTGTGTGTGTGTGTGTGTGTGCGTGTGTATGTGTGTGTGTGTGTGTATGTGTGTGTGTGTGTGTGTGTGTGTGTGTTGCCAGGATAAATATAGTATACAGTGTGAATGGGATATCCAGAAGGGTTTCCCTCCCAGCTGTTTGTTTCCCCCAGACTGCATTCCCACAGCCTTCCTGGGAAAACGTGTGAAGTGGAGGAGAGGAAGAGAAGATAGATGGAACACAGCGAGGGGGATTGGAGAGAAGAGGAATGATAGTGATAGAAAGTTCTTGTTGGCCAACTCATGATGTAAACAGAGGATATCCCAGTGTCATCACACACACACACACACACACACACACACACACACACACACACACACGGTACCAGTCAACAGTTTGGACACACCTACTCATTCAAGGGTTTTTCTTTATCTTGACTATTTTCTACATTGTAGAATAATAGTGAAGACATCAAAACTATAAAATGACACATATGGAATCATGTAGGAAACCAAAAAGGATTAAACGAATCAAAATAGATTTTATATTTGAGAATCTTCAAAGTAGCCACCCTTCGCCTTGACAGCTTTGCACACTCTTGTAATTCTCTCAACCAGCTTCATGAGGTGGAATGCATTTCAAATAACAGGTGTGCCTTGTTAAAAGTTCATTTGTGTTATTTTTTTTCCTTCTTAATGTGTTTGAGCCAATCAGTTGTGTTGTGACAAGGTAGAGGTCGTATACAAAAGATAACCCTATTTGGAAAAAGACCAAGTCCATATTATGGCAAGAACAGCTCAAATAAACAAAGAGAAATGACAGTCCATCATTACTTTCAGACATGAAGGTCAGTCAATGCAAAACATTTCAAGAACTTTGAAAGTTTCTTCAAGTGCAGTCGTAAAAACCATCATGCATTGTGATGAAACTGGCTCTCATGAGGACCGCCACAGGAAAGGAAGACCCAGAGTTACCTCTGCTGCAGAGGATAAGTTCATTAGAGTTACCAGACTCAGAAATTGCAGCCCAAATAAATGCTTCACATAGTTCAAGTAACAGACATCGCAACATCAACTGTTCACAGGAGACTGTGTGAATCAGGGTTTCATGGTCGAATTGCTGCAAAGAAACCACTACTAAAGGACACCAATAAGAAGAGACTTGCTTGGGCCAAGAAACATGAGCAATGGACAATAGACCATTAGAAATCTGTCCTTTGGTCTGTTGAGTCCAAATTTGATATTTTTGGTTCCAAGCGCTGTGTCTTTGTGAGATGCAGAGAAGGTGAACAGATGATCTCTGCATGTGTGGTTCCCACCGTGAAGCATGGAGGAGGAGGTGTGATGATGCTTTGCTGGTGACACTGTGAGATTTATTTTGAATTCAAGGCACACTTAACCAGCATGGCTACCAGAGCATTCTGCAGCGATACGCCATCCCATCTGGTTTGCGCTTAGTGAGACAATCATTTGTTTTTCAACAGGACAATAACCCAACACACCTCCAGGCTGTGTAAGGGCTATTTGACCAAAAAGGAGAGTGATGGAGTGCTGCAACAGATGACCTGACCTCCACAATGCCCAACCTCAACCCAATTGAAATGGTTTGGGATGAGTTGGACTACAGAGTGAAGGAAAAGCAGCCAACAAGTGCTGTGGGAACATATTCAAGACTATTGGAAAAGCATTCCTCATGAAACTGGTTGAGAGAATGCCAAGAGTGTGCAAAGCTGTCATCAAGGCAAAGGGTGGCTACTTTGAAGAATCTAAAATCTATTTTCATTTGTTTAACACTTTTTTGGTTACTACATGATTCCATATGTGTTATTTCATAGTTTTGATGTCTTCACTATTATTCTACAATGTAGGAAATAGTCAAAATAAAGAAAAAACATTGAATGACTAAGTGTGACCAACTGACTGGTACTGTCCATACACACACATATACACACTTTACATATCTGCCATTTAAAAAGAGTTGTGATCCTGAAAGAAGAAAACCTTCTATTATATAACACCTTTATACCGGTCCATGGGAAGCAAGTGCAGATGTGCCCCAGATATTACCACACATTCACACCAGTGCCAAACCACTGACTAAATAAAACCCTGCGTTGGTCAGGCTCCATTATGCACACACAAACTATTCTGCTCTCAGAGTGTGTTTTGGAATTAGCAAGGAAGATTTCCATCTTCAATTACAGGTCTCTTCAGAGCATGATCGGCAGCTGGGTTAGTTTCCATTTCGCTAGGGGACTTTGGGAGATTGACGGCCACTACAGCGCCTGCCGCAAAGACGTCACTGACTGTTTGGTTTCAGAACGGGCAAGAAACAACACTAGCCTTCAGGTTCCTTCAACCTGGTGGAAAAATAAAACAGGAACAACACTGGCCTTCAGGTTCCTTCAACCTGGTGGAAAAATAAAACAGGAACAACACTGGCCTTCAGGTTCCTTCAACCTGGTGGAAAAATAAAAACAGGAACAACACTGGCCTTCAGGTTCCTTCAGCCTGGTGGAAAAATAAATCAGGAACAACACTGGCCTTCAGGTTCCTTCAGCCTGGTGGAAAAATAAAACAGGAACAACACTGGCCTTCAGGATCCTTCAACCTGGTGGAAAAATAAAACAGGAACAACACTGGCCTTCAGGATCCTTCAGCCTGGTGGAAAAATAAAACAGGAACAACACTGGCCTTCAGGATCCTTCAGCCTGGTGGAAAAATAAAACAGGAGCAATACTGGCCTTCAGGATCCTTCAGCCTGGTGGAAAAATAAAACAGACAGAAAGAGAGGTGGAAGAAAATAATCTGAGTTCTGAAAAGAGATCATCTATCCTTCAATAAAGAGGGACAGGGGGTGAGAGATACAAGAGAGAACAGAGAGCAGAGAGAGGAGTACAGAGGTCAGAAAGAGAGGTGTACAGAGAGAGAAGAGAGAGAGAGAGAGATACAGAGAGAGAGAGTGTACAGAGAGAGAGAGAGGTACAGGGAAGAGAGAGAGAGGTACAGAAGAGAGAGAGGAGAGAGAGAGAGAGAGAGAGAGGTACAGAGAGAGAGAGACAGAGAGAGAGAGAGAGGTACAGAGAGAGAGAGAGAGAGAGAGAGAGAGAGAGAGAGGTACAGAGAGAGAGAGAGAGGTACAGAGAGAGAGAGAGAGTACAGAGAGAGAGAGAGAGGTACAGAGAGAGGAGAGAGAGAGAGAGAGAGAGAGAGAGGTACAGAGAGAGAGAGAGGTACAGAGAGAGAGGTACAGAGGTAGAGAGAGAGAGAGTACAGAGAGAGAGAGAGAGAGTACAGAGAGAGAGAGAGGTACAGAGAGAGAGAGAGGTACAGAGAGAGAGAGAGGTACAGAGAGAGAGAGAGAGAGAGAGGTACAGAGAGAGAGAGAGAGGTACAGAGAGAGAGAGAGAGAGAGGTACAGAGAGAGAGAGAGAGAGGTACAGAGAGAGAGAGGTACAGAGAGAGAGAGAGGTACAGAGAGAGAGAGAGAGGTACAGAGAGAGAGAGGTACAGAGAGAGAGAGAGAGGTACAGAGAGAGAGAGAGGTACAGAGAGAGAGAGAGAGGTACAGAGAGAGAGAGAGAGGTACAGAGAGAGAGAGGTACAGACAGAGAGAGAGAGACGTACAGAGAGAGAGAGAGACACACACACACACACACACACACACACACACAGAGGTAGAGGTAGAGAGAAAGACAAAGGTACAGAGAGAGAGAGACAAAGAGGTAGAGGTATAGAGAGAGATATATTTAACCTTTATTTAACTAGGCAAGTCAGTTAAGAACAAATTCTTACTTAATGCCGGCTTACAAAAGGCCTCCTGCAGGGACGGGGGCCGGGATTAAAAAATAAATGTGTTTTTTAAATATAGGACAAAACACACATCACGACAAGAGATACCACAACACTACATAAAGAGAGACCTAAAGACAACAACATAGCAAGGCATCAACACATGACAACACAGCATGGTAGCAACACAACATGGCAACAACATGGTAGCAACACAACATGACAACAACATGGCAGCAGCACAAAACATGGTACACACATTATTGGGCACAGACAACAGCACAAAGGAAAGAAAGTAGAGGCCACAATATATCACGCAAAGCAGCCACAACTGTCAGTAAGACTGTCCATGATTGAGTCTTTGAATGAAGAGATTGAGATAAAATTGACCATTTTGAGTGTTTGTTGCAGCTCGTTCCAGTCGCCAGCTGCAGCGAACTGAAAAGACTAACTAAATTACATATCTGTAATCTAGCATGGGTAGGATGGTCATCTGAATCAGGGTTAGTTTGGCAGCTGGGGTGAAAGAGGAACGATTACGATAGAGGAAAACAAGTCTAGATTTAACTTTAGCCTGCAGCTTTGATATGTGCTGAGAGAAGGACAGTGTACTGTCTAGTCATACTCCCAAGTACTTGTATGAGGTGACTACCTCAAGCTCTAAACCCTCAGAGGTAGTAATCATACCTGTGGGGAGAGGGGCATTCTTCTTATCAAACCACATTACCTTTGTTTTGGAGGTGTTCAGGACAAGGTTAAGGGCAGAGAAAGCTTGTTGAAAACTAAGAAAGCTTTGTTGTAGAGCGTTTAACACAAAATCCGGGGAGGGACCAGCTGAGTATAAGACTGTTGAATAAGGAGAGATTCAGGGCAGGTCATAAGGTCTGTTGATTGTGTAGTGTGCAGGCTGGGGCTGTATAGGCCCTGGTGTTTGTCCACAAACCTGTGGCTAAAAATACAGACAGGAAAATGGAGGACAGGTGGTCCAACTACCTCCATGCTGAACGTAACGGCAGCAGGCGCTCTGAGATACGGCTTTCCCACAGGTGTAGGCTTTCAGTAGCTGGCACTCGTCTTCAAAACCCTCTGCTACTCTTTTATTTCCTGGAGGATATCATCCACCTCTTCCTCATCTGTTTATCCAGGATCGCTAAAGAACGGAAATAAACATGAAGTTCTATGCGAGTTCCCTAAAATGCCAAGTATTGGCGATTCCAAATCAGTACTTTTGTTTATTGCCTATAAGTCCACATTACTGTGAGTAAATTCTTGCCATTCAGTACATGCATCCTCCCAGATACACAAACCAAAACACCCCCTCCTCCTAGCCCCCCCCCCCTCCCCGATAACCTATTGGTGCCACGTGATTTCTCTTGACGCAGATGAGGCAACTTTCAGAAATAGTCTCAGAGGCCAGGTGGCTCTGTGTGTCTGCGGGTCCCTCCATCAGACACAGTCATACAGCCACGTCTAGAAATCCTGCCTAAAGGGCAGACAATTTGGGGTTTTGCCGACGTCCTTTTATGGTCAACTGGCCTTTCGGTTTTAACCATGTGTTTCCAGGACAAGCATCAGGTGACAATGGCCTGCACACGACCACTGCCAAGAAGAACATATCGTCCCAGTCGATGCTAGGAAAGGAACGTCCGGTCGTGGTGTGCTGATAAAGTCTGACAGTGCAGAGGGTAATCTAATACGGTACGAGACGTTTGTGGAGGAAATCACACAGGGTGCAGAAACCATTAGTGAGCCTGATAGACAGGCCTTTCTGACTTCTGCTCTGATGACTCATGGTGAGTCAGGAACAAAAGACTGACGGACTCCGAGACGGAGAACTTGTTTTTATTTGCTTATTTTGGGCGGCTACATTAGGAGGGGATGTTACAGTCAGCACATCTGCGAAGCAGATATAAATGCCTTTGAGAAAGATTAGGAAAAACACATTTTCATATACTCAAATCATCCTGCACCTGTGAGATGAAGCCAAGCGAAGCCAAGCGAAGCCAAGCGGTCACAAGGGGAATGGTGGGAAACGGACAAACCACTAATCTCACAGGTTATATTATTATTCTGGCAGGAGATATGAAACCCACTTTAGGACTTTCTCCACTCCATTCCACTGGAGATCCAAACTCTAGTGCTGTTCCTTCCCCAACTCCCCTGGGCTCTTTCCAAATTCCCTGTTCCTCGCGTCCTCTCTCCTCGCCTCCTTCTCAAAACGCATTGGAGGAGAAGATCCAAGGTCCCTTCCCTCTAACCTTTTCCTCCAATAACTTTTGAGAAAAAGTTTAGAAGAGAGGATGTGAGGAATCGAGGAAAGAATAATGAGAAAGAGTCTAGGACTAACGGATTCATGTGGTAGAGCATGGTTGGTAGAGCATGGTGCTTGCAATTCCAGGGTTGTGGGTTTGATTCCCACAGGGGACCAGTACGTAAAATATGCAGTCACTACAGTAACTGGATAAGAGTTTCTGCTTTGCCCCAGTGGAGCTGGCGAGATCAACGTCTCTGTCATATTTGCCCAGGCCTACAAATCGCTTTAACTGCAGTGTGAAGTGATATAAAACACACAGAAGTGGGGAGGAAGGCTGTGATTATTTCACTACGGTGCTAATTGGGTCTGAGTGCCCACAGCAGTTGGCAAACCATCCAGTCAGCTAGGAGTCTGGCCTGAGACCAGGAAATACTGTGATGTGGTCACCCTGGGGCCTGGGGACACAGCATGGCTCACTACACCCCCAGCTGGCTGGCTTCTCCCTTTGGGACAGTTCTCCAGGGAACACTGGACATAATAGCTCAGCAACAGAAAATCACCTAACACCAAGACAGAGCCCACTGGAGAGAGATATCACCTAACACCAAGACAGAGCCCACTGGAGAGAGATATCACCTAACACCAAGACAGAGCCCACAGGAGAGAGATATCACCTAACATCAAGACAGAGCCCACTGGAGAGAGATATCACCTAACACCAAGACAGAGCCCACTGGAGAGAGATATCACCTAACATCAAGACAGAGCCCACTGGAGAGAGATATCACCTAACATCAAGACAGAGCCCACTGGAGAGAGATATCACCTAACATCAAGACAGAGCCCACTGGAGAGAGATATCACCTAACATCAAGACAGAGCCCACTGGAGAGAGATATCACCTAACATCAAGACAGAGCCCACTGGAGAGAGATATCACCTAACACCAAGAAGAGCCCACAGAGATATCACCACTCAAGACAGAGCCCACTGGAGAGAGATATCACCTAACACCAAGACAGAGCCCACTGGAGAGAGATATCACCGAACACCAAGACAGAGCCCACTGGAGAGAGATATCACCTAACATCAAGACAGAGCCCACTGGAGAGAGATATCACCTAACACCAAGAGAGAGCCCACTGGAGAGAGATATCACCTAACACCAAGACAGAGCCCACTGGAGAGAGATATCACCTAACATCAAGACAGAGCCCACTGGAGAGAGATATCAAAACTATGAAATAACACACATGGAATGATGTAATAACCTAAAACAAATGTTATATTGGAGATTCTTCAAAGTAGCCACCCTTTGCCTTGATGACAGCTTTGCACACTCTTGGAATTCTCTCAACCAGCTTCATGAGGTAGTCACCTGGAATGCATTTCAAATAACAGGTGTGCCTTGTTAAAAGTTCATTTGTGTTATTTTTTTTCCTTCTTAATGTGTTTGAGCCAATCAGTTGTGTTGTGACAAGGTAGGGGTGGTATACAGAAGATAGACCTATTTGCTAAAAGACTAAGTCCATATTAATGGCAAGAACAGCTCAGATAAGCACAGAGAAAGGACAATCCATTATTACTTTAAGACATGAAGGTCAGTCAATACGGAACATTTAAAGACGTTTTACATTTTCTTCAAGTGCAGTCGCAAAAACTGGCTCTCATGAGGACCAGCACAGGAAAGGAAGACCCAGAGTTACCTCTGCTGCAGAGGATAAGTTCATTACAGTTAACTGCAGTTCAGGTTGCAGCCCAAATAAATGCTTCACAGAGATCCAGTAACAGACATCTCAACATCAACTGTTCAGAGGAGACTGTGTGAATCAGGGTTTCATGGTCGAATTGCTGCAAAGAAACCACTACTAAAGGACACCAATAAGAAGAGACTTGCTTGGGCCAAGAAACACAAGCAATGGACATTAGAACAGTGGAAATCTGTCCTTTGGTCTGTTGAGTCCAAATTTGAGATTTTTGGTTCCAACCACCGTGTCTTTATTAGACACAGAGTAGGTGAACAGATGATCTCTGTATGTGTGGTACCCACCGTGAAGCATGGAGGAGGTGGTGTGATGGTGCACACTTAAACAGCATGGCTACCACAGCATTCTGCAGCGATATGCCCACACAGACAGCGTGGTGGAGAAGGCGCAGCAGCGCCTCATCAACCTCAGGAGGCTGAAGAAATTTGTCTTGTCACCAAAAACACTCACAAACTTTTACAGATGCACAATCGAGAGCATCCTGTCGGGCCGTATCACCGCCTGGTAGGGCAACTGTTCCGCACACAACCGTAAGGCTCTCCAGAGGGTAGTGAGGTCTGCACAACGCATCACCGGGGGCAAACTACCTGCCCTCCAGGACACCTACCCGAGCCACTGCCTGTTCACCCGAGGTCAGTACAAATGCATCAAAGCAGGGACCGAGAGACTGAAAAACAGCTTCTATCTCAAGGCCATCAGACTGTTAAACAGCCGTCACTAACATTGAGTGGCTGCTGCCAACATACTGACTCAACAATAGCCACTTTAATAACGGAAAATCAATGTAATCAATTTATCACTAGCCACTTTATATTGTATAATGTTTAAATACCCTACATTACTCATCTCATATGTATATACTGTACGCTATACCATCTACTGCATCTTGCATATGCAGTTCGGCCATCACTCATTTATATATTTTTATGTACATATTCTTATTGATTCCTTTACACTTGTGTGTATAAGGTAGTTGTTGTGAAATTGTTGGGGTTAAATTACTTGTTAGATATTACTGCATGGTCGGAACTAGAAGCACAAGCATTTTGCTACACTTGCATTAACATCTGCTAACCATGTGTATGTGACAAATACATTGATTTGATCCCATCAGGTTTGCGCTTAGTGGGACTATCATTTGTTTTTCAACAGGACAATGACCCAACACACCTCCAGGCTGCGTAAGGGCTATTTGCATGCTCAGCATACATGGGAACTCCTTCAAAACTGTTGGAAAAGCATTCCAGGTGAAGCTGGTTGAGAAAATGCCAAGTGTGCAAAGCTGTCATCAAGGCAAAGGGTGGCTACTTTGAAGAATCTAAAATATATGTTGATATGTTTAACACTTTTTTGGTTACTACTATATGTGTTATTTCATAGTTTTGTTGTCTTCACTATTATTCTACAATGTAGAAAATAGTCCAAATAAAGAAAAACCCTTGAATGAGTAGGTGGGCAATCCCATAGCCCTCCGTGGAATGAGTTTGACACCTGTGATATAGTGTGTCATGTATACATATAGAGGGTAAGGCTTTATTCTACAGTACCACTTCAACTGGTATTTGACTGGTTTTTATGTTGTAACAATGGGTATGTTCTAAAGTCTATTCCACAGTTAGACCAGCATGGGCTACAAACGGGTTGAATCATCGCTGTTTACACGGCATTTCAACAACAACAAATCTACGTGGAAAACTGATTGGATTAACAAAACATAGGTTAATTAAAAGAAAAAAAATTACTCAACTTTGAACCTAAATCCAATGTCATGGTGAAATGTTTTGTTGATTTCACATTGAATTCAGGTTAGTTGACAACTCAAGCAAATGTAAATAAAAAAATAGACTTTGAACTGACGTCTGTGCCCAGTGGGATATGTGTTAATTCACTCCCCAAGCAGGCCCTACACTACACTACACTGAGATGTGTTCATTCACTCCCCAAGCAGGCCCTACACTACACTACACTGAGATGTGTTAATTCACTCCCCAAGCAGGCCCTACACTACACTACACTGAGATGTGTTCATTCACTCCCCAAGCAGGCCCTACACTACACTACACTGAGATGTGTTCATTCACTCCCCAAGCAGGCCCTACACTACACTACACTGAGATGTGTTAATTCACTCCCCAAGCAGGCCCTACACTACACTACACTGAGATGTGTTCATTCACTCCCCAAGCAGGCCCTACACTACACTACACTGAGATGTGTTAATTCACTCCCCAAGCAGGCCCTACACTACACTACACTGAGATGTGTTCATTCACTCCCCAAGCAGGCCCTACACTACACTACACTGAGATGTGTTAATTCACTCCCCAAGCAGGCCCTACACTACACTACACTGAGATGTGTTCATTCACTCCCCAAGCAGGCCCTACACTACACTACACTGAGATGTGTTCATTCACTCCCCAAGCAGGCCCTACACTACACTACACTGAGATGTGTTAATTCACTCCCCAAGCAGGCCTTACACTACACTACACTGAGATGTGTTCATTCACTCCCCAAGCAGGCCCTACACTACACTACACTGAGATGTGTTAATTCACTCCCCAAGCAGGCCCTACACTACACTACACTGAGATGTGTTCATTCACTCCCCAAGCAGGCCCTACACTACACTACACTACACTGAGATGTGTTAATTCACTCCCCAAGCAGGCCCTACACTACACTACACTGAGATGTGTTAATTCACTCCCCAAGCAGGCCCTACACTACACTGAGATGTGTTAATTCACTCCCCAAGCAGGCCCTACACTACACTACACTGAGATGTGTTCATTCACTCCCCAAGCAGGCCCTACACTACACTACACCGAGATGTGTTCATTCACTCCCCAAGCAGGCCCTACACTACACTGAGATGTGTTAATTCACTCCCCAAGCAGGCCCTACACTATACCACACCGAGATGTGTTCATTCACTCCCCAAGCAGGCCCTACACTACACTACACTGAGATGTGTCCACTCCTCTACTGTAATACACTGGGTATCACGATCACTCCCCAAGCAGGCCCTACACTACACTGAGATGTGTTAATTCACTCCCCAAGCAGGCCCTACACTACACCACACCGAGATGTGTTAATTCACTCCCCAAGCAGGCCCTACACTACACTACACTGAGATGTGTCCACTCCTCTACTCTAATACACTGGGTATCACGATCACTCCCCGGACCCCACAGTGGTGACCCATGGCAGGCGTTCACCAGACCACTGACAGACACAGTGATTAATAGCCTGAAACCAACTACACCAACAAACAGCTCAATCTTCAGCATGGAAAGCACACTACCAGGCTCCAGGACAACATCAGGGCGTCCACTTTGAACGCTAAATTACCCAACTCTCAACTTGAGAGGGAAAGTGAGAAGGGACTTTTCCACAGCTCTAGGAGTGATGAACCGCAAATTGTCACAGTACTCCTCGTCTTCAGAAACTCAATTAGCGTGAGATGATGTAATTTGGCATTGGATTGAGAGGGAATTAGCGGTGTTGTTGACCTTCCCGCCATGTGTCAGCCAGATTTCACAAACCACCCTCCTCCGTTCCGATCTCTTCCTCCATTCTTGTACATAGGAATAAAGCATTCTGGGATTCTTGTCTTGGCTTTAACTCTTTACACTTGTACTCGTATACATACGGGTTCAAAATAGCAGATATGGACAAGCGCCTAAATTAGAACGCAGTGGCTATACAGTAAAATGCTATACATGAGGTCAGAGGTCAAGGTCTCTCCTTCACAGCGCAGTACTTGATTTGACTGACAGCGGTTCTGAACTTGAACACAGCGCGCAACAAGAAGTTGCCCCCATTCCTCCCACTGGGAAACGTGCAAATGTTTTGTTGTCTGAGTGAGGGAAATCCTGTAAATAAAGAGGACTCAATGAGATGAGACACTGAGGATTATAATAAATACCGCTTTGATGTCATACTAAACAATATCATAACCGCCATCGATAAAAGACAGTACTGTGCAGCCGTCTTCATCGACCTTGCCAAGGCCTTCGACTCTGTCAATCACCATATTCTTATCGGCAGACTCAGTAGCCTCGGTTTTTCGGATGACTGCCTTGCCTGGTTCACCAATTACTTTGCAGACAGAGTTCAGTGTGTCAAATCGGAGGGCATGCTGTCCGGTCCTCTGGCAGTCTCTATGGGGGTGCCACAAGGTTCAATCCTCCGGCCGACTCTTTTCTCTGTATATATCAATGATGTTGCTCTTGCTGCGGGCGATTCCCTGATCCACCTCTACGCAGACGACACCATTCTATATACTTCCGGCCAGTCCTTGGACACTGTGCTATCTAACCTCCAAACGAGCTTCAATGCCATACAACACTCCTTCCGTGGCCTCCAACTGCTCTTAAACGCTAGTAAAAACCAAATGCATGCTTTTCAACCGATCGCTGCCTGCACCCGCATGCCCGACTAGCATCACCACCCTGGATGGTTCCGACCTTGAATATGTGGACATCTATAAGTACCTAGGTGTCTGGCTAGACTGTAAACTCTCCTTCCAGACTCATATCAAACATCTCCAATTGAAAATCAAGTCAAGAGTCGGCTTTCTATTCCGCAACAAAGCCTCCTTCACTCACACGGCCAAAGTTACCCTAGTAAAACTGACTATCCTACCGATCCTCGACTTCGGCGATGTCATCTACAAAAATGCTTCCAACACTCTACTCAGCAAACTGGATGCAGTTTATCACAGTGCCATCCGTTTTGTCACTAAAGCACCTTATACCACCCACCACTGCGACTTGTACGCTCTAGTCGGCTGGCCCTCGCTACATATTCGTCGCCAGACCCACTGGCTCCAGGTCATCTACAAGTCCATGCTAGGTAAAGCTCCGCCTTATCTCAGTTCACTGGTCACGATGGCAACACCCATCCGTAGCACGCACTCCAGCAGGTGTATCTCACTGATCATCCCTAAAGCCAACACCTCATTTGGCCGCCTTTCGTTCCAGTTCTCTGCTGCCTGTGACTGCAACGAATTGCAAAAATCGCTGAAGTTGGAGACTTTTATCTCCCTCACCAACTTCAAACATCTGCTATCTGAGCAGCTAACCGATCGCTGCAGCTGTACATAGTCTATCGGTAAATAGCCCACCCATTTTTACCTACCTCCACCCCATACTGTTTTTATTTATTTACTTTTCTGCTCTTTTGCACACCAATATCTCTACCTGCACATGACCATCTGATCATTTATCACTCCAGTGTTAATCTGCAAAATTGTAATTATTCGCCTACCTCCTCATGCCTTTTGCACACAATGTATATAGACTCCCCTTTTTTCCCCTACTGTGTTATTGACTTGTTAATTGTTTACTCCATGTGTAACTCTGTGTTGTCTGTTCACACTGCTATGCTTTATCTTGGCCAGGTCGCAGTTGCAAATGAGAACTTGTTCTCAACTAGCCTACCTGGTTAAATAAAGGTGAAATAAAAAATAAATAAAAAACAAGCAAGCCAAGCACCCATTAATCCAGATGTGCCCTTTTCCTTATCATAAAACTCATGTCATATACAGTGTCAACATTTATGATCACTATGTTGATGTGCAGTTAGCAGATGGCGTCATACCCTGGGTTGTTCTGAACAGAGCCTGTTTGTCTTACTGACGAGAAATGTGGTGGAGAAAGCACTCGTAACTCTCTTCTACGCGCACCAAAATTACAATCTGCTTCGCCTTGTGAAAGACTAACGTTGTTTTTAGTAACTTAGCTAGCCATGTTGGCAATAAAACATGCTTTCAAATGATGCCCACCTGCCCAGATTATGCTTTATAAATGGACTGTCTTTTGGGGAAACAACAGTAATGGTCTAAAGGTGGGGATGCAGGGCTGTTTCAAACAAAACAACTACAAGTCTGCTTGCTGTAATTCCTCAACGGCACACCTAGGAGAGCTCAAAATAGCACCTTATAGCGGACTTTGAGTTATAAAAGTGCATTGAAATGACGTAGGAACTGTGCACACTTCAGAGAGGTGTGGAGGAAGTTTGTCTGACGGGTCGGAGCGGTGGGCCAGTAACCGGATAGTTGCTTGATCGAATCCCTGAGCCAACAAGACAAAAATCTGTTGTTCTGCCCTTGAGCAAGACAGTTAACCAACAACAACTGCTCCCCAGAGCGCCGATGTCAATTAAGGCAGGTACACCCGCACCTTTCATTCAGATGTGGAAAGTATTCACACCCCTTTACTTTTCCCACATCGTTACATTACGGCCTTATTCCAAAATGTATTAAATACGTTTTCTCCTCCTCAATCTGCACATAATATCCCATAATGACAACGCGAAAACAGGTTTTTAGAAAAACCTTATTTACATAGGTTTTCAGACCCTTTGCTATGAGCCTCGAAATTAATCTCAGGTGCATCCTGTTTCCATTGATTATCCTTGAGATGTTTCTACAACTTGAGGTCCACCTGTGGTAAATTCAATTGATTGGACATGATTTCGAAGGATACACACCTGTCTATATAAAGGTCTCACAGTTGACAGCGCATGTCAGAGCCAAAACCAAGCCATGAGGTCGAAGGAATTGTCCGTAGACCTCCGAGACAGGATTGTGTCGAGGCACAGATCTGGGGAATGGTACAAAAACATTTCTGCAGCATTGAAGGTCCTCAAGAACACGGTGGCCTCCATCATTCTTAAATGGAAGAAGTTTGGAACCACCAAGACTCTTCCTAGAGCTGGCCCCCCAGCCACACTGAGCTATCAGGGGAGAAGGGCCTTGGTCAGGGAGGTGACCAAGAACCCGATGGCCTCCATCATTCTTAAATGAAGAAGTTTGGAACCACCAAGACTCTTCCTAGAGCTGGCCCCCCAGCCACACTGAGCTATCAGGGGAGAAGGGCCTTGGTCAGGGAGGTGACCAAGAACCCGATGGTCACTCTGACAGAGCACCAGAGTTCCTCCGTGGAGATGAGAGAATCTTCCAGAAGGACAACCATCACTGCAGAACTCCACTACTCAGGCCTTTATGGTAGAGTGGCCAGACGGAAGCCACTCCTCAGTAAAAGGCACATGACAGCCTGCTTCAACTTGCCCAAAAGGCACCCAAAGACTCTCAGACCATGAGAAACAAGATTCTGAATGCCAAGCGTCACATCTGGAGGAAACCGGGCACCATCCCTACGGTGTGGGGATGTTTTTCAGCGGCACAGACTGGGAGACTAGTCAGGATCGAGGGAAAGGTGAACGGAGCAAAGTACAGAGAGATCCTTGATGAAAAGCTACTCCAGAGTGCTCAGGACCTCAGATTGGGGAGAAGGTTCACCATCCAACTGGACAACAACCCTAAGCACACAGCCAAGACAACACAGGAGTGGCTTCGGGACAAGTCTCTGAATGTCCTTGAGTGGCCCAGCCAGAGTCCAGACTTGAACCCGATCAAACATCTCTGGAGAGACCTGAAAATAGCTGTGTAGCAACGCTCCCATCCAACCTGACAGAGCTTGTAGTGTCACACCCAAGAAGACCCAAGGCTGTAATTGCTGCCACAGGTGCTTCAACAAAGCACTGAGTAAAGGGTCTGAATACTTATGTAATGTGATATTAAAAAATATATATTATACATTTGTAAAAATGTATAAAAATCTGTTTTTGCTTTGTCATTATGGCGTATTGCGTTTAGATTGATGAGGGGAAAACACGATTTAATACATTTTACTGCACTGTAGGTAGGTCAACTGTCTGTATACACCTTACACACCTGCGTCCAACTCCAGTAACAGCAATGTAATATCTACTGTACAAGCTGCATCACATTCATCTAAAATAGCCAATAATAGCCACTACATCAACCGTTATTTAGATAAGGCTGAGGGAAACAGACCTTTGGATCTGGGAGCTCTGCGGCACCACAGTTATGTGACGAGTGGATCTGGGAGCTCTGCGGCACCACAGTTATGTGACGAGTGGATCTGGGAGCTCTGCGGCACCACAGTTACGTGATGAGTGGAGCTGGGAGCTCTGCGGCACCACAGTTACGTGATGAGTGGATCTGGGAGCTCTGCGGCACCACAGTTACGTGATGAGTGGATCTGGGAGCTCTGCGGCACCACAGTTACGTGATGAGTGGATCTGGGAGCTCTGCGGCACCACAGTTACGTGATGAGTGGAGCTGAAACTAAATCCCCAAACAGCGTTACACACACAGATGGCAACACCGCACCACAGAAGAAGGAAAATAAATCATTATAGTGTGTGTATGTGAGAGAGAGTCTGGACAACTCACCACTTCAGACACACACACACACTCCCCCCCGCCTCACGTAGGGGAGAATTTGAGGTCCAATTTTTTTTTTTTTTTTTTTTTTATTTAACTAGGGATGTCAGTAACCAAGGATCATCATTGTGTGGGCTGGAGGCCGTTGTGGCTGGAGGCTGCAGGCTGCTGTGGTCCTCTGAATTTCACAGGCCTGCCATGTTAATAGGTAGTTTACCAACAGGACTGTTATTATTACAGTCGTGGCCAAATGTTTTGAGAATGACACAAATATATTTTTGTCAGATGTTACTATGGAATACTGAGGTATAATTACAAGCATTTCATAAGTGTCAAAGGTTTTTATTGACAATTACATGAAGTTGATGCAAAGAGTCAATATTTGCAGTGTTGACCCTTCTTTGTCAAGACCTCTGCAATCCGCCCTGGCATGCTGTCAATTAACTTCTGGGCCACATCCTGACTGATGTCCATTCTTGCATAATCAATGCTTGGAGTATGACAGCATTTGTGGGTTTTTGTTTGTCCACCCGCCTCTTGAGGATTAACCACAAGTTCTCAATGAGATTAAGGTCTGGGGAGTTTCCTGGCCACGGACCAAAAATATCAATGTTTTGTTCCCCGAGCCACTTAGTTATCACTTTTGCCTTATGGCAAGGTGCTCCATCATGCTGGAAAAGGCATTGTTCGTCACCAAACTGTTCCTGGATGGTTGGGAGAAGTTGCTCTCGGAGGATGTGTTGGTACCATTCTTTATTCATGGCTGTGTTCTTAGGCACAATTGTGAGTGAGCCCACTCCCTTGGCTGAGAAGCAACCCCACACATGAATGGTCTGAATGGTTTACTGTTGGCATGACACAGGACTGATGGTAGCACTCACCTTGACTTCTCCGGACAAGCTTTTTTCCGGATGCCCCAAACAATCGGAAAGGGGATTCATCAGAGAAAATGACTTTACCCCAGTCCTCAGCAGTCCAATCCCTGTACCTTTTGCAGAATATCAGTTTGTCCCTGATGTTTTTCCTGGAGAGAAGTGGCTTCTTTGCTGCCCTTCTTGACATCAGGCCATCCTCCAAAAGTATTCGCCTCACTGTGCGTGCAGATGCACTCTACCATTCCTGAGCAAGCTCTGTACTGGTGGTGCCCCGATCCCGCAGCTGAATCAACTTTAGGAGACGGTCCTGGTGCTTGCTGGACTTTCTTGTGCGCCCTGAAGCCTTCTTCACAACAATTGAACTGCTCTCCTTGAAGTTCTTGATGATCCGATAAATGGTTGATTTAGGTGCAATCTTACTGGCAGCTATATCCTTGCCTGTGAAGCCCTTTCTGTGCAAAGCAATGATGATGGCACGTGTTTCCTTGCAGGTAACAATGTGTGACAGAGGAAGAACAATGATTCCAAGCATCACCCTCCTTTTGAAGCTTCCAGTCTGTTATTCGAACTCAATCAGCATGATGTCAGCTGGTCCTTTTGTGGCAGGGCTGAAATGCAGTGGAAATTCAGTTCATTTGCATGGCAAAGAGGGACTTTGCAATGATCACAACTGATCACTGATCACTCATAACATTCTGGAGTATATGCCAATTGCCATCATACAAACTGAGGCAGCAGACTTTGTGAAAATCCATATTTGTGTCATTCTCAAAAATGTTGGCCACGACTGTACACTAGCACATGTTATACGCTCACTGACTAGTGTGTGTTATGTAGAAAACAGCAGGCTGATGAGGAAGGAAAACAGGCTAGCTTCATTGCACCACCATTGGTTAGCCCATAGAAGGTCAGGGGCATATTCATTATGTCATATTGTAGCACAACTAAAATAATAGCACTTATTAAATGGACAAATTCAGGTAGTCCCTTCCTCTTTCAGTCCGTTTTCTTCCGTTTGGTGCCTAATGAATACGACTCAGCTAGCTAACATACTCTGAGTATTAAGCAACATTACTCTACGGTTCATTTCCTTAAGGTCCACTAAGGTCAATCTCAGCTGTGTCCTGGGGCCTGCTCTTAGCTCGCATTGGGGCCCTGCTCCCAGCTCCAGATATTGTCTGTCTGCACCCAGCTCCACCGCGGGGGTCTGCTCCCAGCTCCACCGCGGGGTCTGCACCCAGCTCCACCGCGGGTGTCTGCTCCCAGCATTGTGACGGGGTCTGCTGACCCAGCTCCACCGTGGGGTCTGCTCCCAGCTCCACCATTTGGGGGTCTGCTCCCAGCTCCACCGTGGGGTCTGCTCCCAGCTCCACCGCGGGGTCTGCTCCCAGCTCCACCGATGGGGTCTGCTCCCAGCCCCACCGTGGGGTCTGCGCCCAGCCCACCGTGGGGTCTGCGCCCAGCTCCACCGTGGGGTCTGCTCCCAGCTCCACCGCGGGGGGGTTCCCAGCTCCACAGTGTTGGGTCTGCGCCCAGCCCCACCGTGGGGTCTGCGCCCAGCTCCACCGTGGGGTCTGCGCCCAGCTCCACCGTGGGGTCAGCGCCCAGCTCCACCGTGGGGTCTGCGCCCAGCTCCACCGTGGGGTCTGCGCCCAGCTCCACCGTGGGGTCTGCTCCCAGCCCCACCGTGGGGTCTGCGCCCAGCTCCACCGTGGGGTCTGCGCCCAGCTCCACCGTGGGGTCTGCTCCCAGCTCCACCGTGGGGTCTGCTCCCAGCTCCGCTCTGATGCCCAGTGACTTAGATCTCTGATGACAGTTGAACTCTCTGAGGTGCTCAGTATTCCACTTGCCTGTCAGTATCGGTATACCATCACCGTGATTTAGATCAAATTCCAATCCCAAGAAAAGCAAAGGTCACCAATGGGGGGGGGGGGGCATGTGTGTGTGTGTTAGTGTGTAACTCCGCAATGAGCTAAAATGTTGACACTAGAGGAAAAACACCTTAACCACAAAAGCCACAACTCAAAAACACACACATCAGTTCACACACACATTCCCCAAACCCACACACTTCACAAATAACCCAGCAGTGTAATGCCTCATTACCAACAGGGGAGAGAAGACAACATTACAGGGAGAGAAGATCAGACAATGAACAACAGTCACAGACACACCTAGTCCAACCAGGTATACACAACCCTGATCTGATGATGGAAAGACTGACGGAGGCTAAATGGTTTCTGGGCCCATATTCATACAGCGTCTCAAGAGTAGGAGTGCTGACCTAGGATCAGGTGCTCCCTGTCCAGATGTTATTCATTATGATCTAAAAAAGGCTAAACTGATTCTAGATCAGCACTAATTGGTCTCTCTGAGTCGTCTCAACAGCTCCAGTAACAAAAGGGTCAATTCAGTATAACAGCATCATGATCTGTAGTTTGGATATGAAGGATGAAGCAATGACTTTAAAAGGTAACACATATGTATCAAGAACACATTCAGGGAGACCAATTATGTAGAATGTGGTTACATCACAGAAACCGAGGACAATGTTGACGTGATCTTCAACACACACAATACCACATTATTAAGACATAATGACGAGAAACAAATTCCCTCCAAAACAACAACGGCCCAAGTGAGCTGGGCTCTTACAACAGAAGAATCACACCATCCACCGCATCCCCCCCTAAATCGGCAACCTATTCCCCATCCAGGAAAAGGGCTCTAATTTCAGACCCAACCCAGGAAAGCATGGCTCAGTGTGGCTCTGCCTCTGCCATCTTGGCTCCAGGTGTCGCCCACGTGTTGTGCGCTAGGCTTAATTAGCTGGAAACTGACGGTCCCGAGGCTGCAAGCGCATTAATGAGCCCTCCACTCCCAAACAACACACACATGTTGCAGTCAGAATCGAGCTGCGAGAGCTTTCTCTGGTCTTTCTGTGCCAGCTGGCTCTCACACTCACACACACACACACCCCTTGCCTCACTCCTCAAAAGAACACTTCACCAGCACAAGCTCACTGAAACACACACACACACACCTCTGTTCATTAGCTTAACCAGCTGGAACCTCTATAACCCTCTCCTGAAGCACGACCCAGAGTCCCCTCCTGGAGCCAACCCACTGCACTCCATTCTGTCACCTCCCCCTCTAACAGAGCTCCTCTCTGTTGGGACCAGGATCCTCCCATAATCATTAGCTGATTAGCTCAACTCCCTGCAAATACACTAACTGACACACAAACACAATCTCATAGACACACCCACACACAAACATCATGATCTCATAGAAACAAACAAACAAAAACAACTCTCTCCCTCTCTCTAAGAAAATGAACAAGCCTAACTTCCCAAAATGTCCTGCACACAAAGCACAGTAGTGAACATTCTCTATTTAATTCTACATAAGAAATGCACTCCAACAGACTGGAGGGGAAGGACCCTGTCATAGAATCTAGATGAATAAACACTTAAATAATAACTGGCTTCAGCACAGGGATGAATGGAATAACCATATGATGTTATTATATGACTCTGTGCAGGAAATATTTAGGACAGTAAAATCCCATCTTCATTACACGTCATTCCTTCCATACAAGCTAGATCCTTTTAAACCAGAACTGACACTGGAGGAGAGGCAGTAGGCAAGACTGTCCCAAATGGCACCCTATTCCCTATATACTGCGCTACTTTTCACCAGAGTTCGGGCCCCGGTCAAAAGCAGTGCACTATATAGGGAATAGGGTGCCGTTTGGGATGCGGCCCAGGCAGTAATACAGGGAGCTACAATAGGCAAGCAAAAAGGGATGGAGGGAGAATGAATGGGGCAACATCTGGGTAGAGTTAGCCGGTAGCCATTAGCAGGCCCTGCTCACACTTACAGGCCAAACCACACGACCAACAACATTGGACACTTTATGAAACACAAAGCCTTCACTATCTCATCCTGGAATATCCAAGGCCTGAGTCCATCTGCCTTTGGCCTAAAGAGCAGGAACCTGGACTTCACCAAAGAAATCGGAAATGCAGACATTGTCATCCTACAAGAAACATGGTATAGAGGAGACGGACCCACTGGTTGCCCTCTAGGTTACAGATAGCTGGAAGTCCCATCCCATCCACTAAACTACCAGGTGTGAAACAGGGAAGGGACTCAGGGGGTATGCTAATTTGGTATAGAGCAGACCTAACTCACTTTTTTAAATGAATCAAAACAGGAACATTTTACATTTAGGCTAGAAATTCAAAAGCAAATTATCTTAACAGAAACAAAATGTCCTCCTGTGTGCTACCTATATCCCCTACTAGAATCCCCATACTTTAATGAAGACAGCTTCTCCATCCTGGAGGGGGAAATCAATCATTTCCAGGCCCAGGGACATGTACTAGTCTGTGGCAACCTAAATGCCAGAACCGGACAAACACCTGCCTGGAGGTGACAGCATTCCCTCCCCCATATACCCCCCTAGGCACAACATAACCACAAAAAACGGGTCACAACTCCTGCAGCTCTGTCGCAGGCTGGGTATGTACATAGTCAATGGTAGGCTCCAAGGGACCTCCTATGGTAGGTACTTGAGGTCGACCGATTAATTGGAATGGCCGATTAATTAGGGCCGATTTCAAGTTTTCATAACAATCGGAAATCGGTATTTTTGGGCGCTGATTTTGCAGATTCATTTATTTTATACCTTTATTTAACTAGGCAAGTCAGTTAAAAACACATTCTTATTTTCAATGACGGCCCAGAAACGGTGGGTTAACTGCCTTGTTCAGGGGCAGAACGACAGATTTTTACCTTGTCCGCTCAGGGGATCCAATCTTGCAACGTTACAGTTAACTCTCATTGCACTCCACGAGGAGCCTGCCTGTTACGTGAATGCAGTAGAAGCGAAGGTAAGTTGCTAGCTAGCATTAAACTTATCTTATAAAAAACAATTAATCAATCATAATCACTAGTTAACTACACATGGTTGATGATATTACTAGTTTATCTAGCGTGTCCTGCGTTGCATAAAATCGATGCAACGCTGGGGGATGATTTAACAAAAGCACATTTGCGAAGAAAGCATAAACACCAATGCCTTTCTTAAAATCAATACACAGAAGTATACATTTTTAAACCTGCATATTTAGCTAAAAGAAATCCAGGTTAGCAGGCAATATTAACCAGGTGAAATTGTGTCACTTCTCTTGCGTTCATTGCACGCAGAGTCAGGGTATATGCAACAGTTTGGGTCGCCTGGATCATTGCTGTAACGGCGTTCTTCGCTTGTCGAAAGAGAGGACCGAAATGCAGCGTGGTGGTTACTCATGTCTTTAATGAAGAAAATGACGATACATGAAATAACTTATAAATACAAAACAACAAACGGAACAAAACCTAATTACAGCCTATCTGGTGAAACTACACAGAGACAGGAACAATCACCCACGAAATACACAGTGAAACCCAGGCTACCTAAATACGGTTCCCCATCAGAGAAAACAAGAATCACCTGACTCTGATTGAGAACCGCCTCAGGCAGCCAAGCCTATACTAGACACACCCCTAATCAACCACAATCCCAATGCCTACAAAAACCCCAATAAGACAATACAATAACCCCATGTCACACCCTGGCCTGAACAAATAATATAGAAAACACAAAATACTAAGACCAAGGCGTGACAATTGCGAACTAATTTGCCAGAATTTTACATAATTATGACATAACATTGAAGGTTGTGCAATGTAACAGGAATATTTAGACTGATGGATGCCACCCGTTAGATAAAATACCGAATGGTTGCGTATTTCACTAAAATAATAAACATTCTGTTTTTGAAATGATAGTTTCCGGATTCAACCATATTGATGACCTAAGGCTTGTATTTCTGTGTGTTGTTATGTTATAATTACGTCTATGATTTGATAGAGCAGTCTGACTGAGCGATGGTAGGCAGCAGCAGGCTCGTAAGCATTCATTCAAACAGCACTTTCGTGCGTTTTGCCAGCAGCTCTTTGCAAGCACAGCGCTGTTTATGACTTCAAGCCTATCAGCCTAATGGCTGGTGTAACCGATGTGAAATGGCTAGCTAGTTAGCTGGGTGTACGCTAATAGCATTTCAAATGTCACTCGCTCTGAGACTTGGAGTAGTTATTCCCCTTGCTCTGCAAGGGCTGCGGCTTTTGTGGAGCGATGGGTAACGCTGCTTCGAGGGTGGCTGTTGTCGTTGTGTTCCTGGTTCAAGCCCAGGTAGGGGCGAGGAGAGGGACGGAAGCTATACTGTTACACTAGCAATACTAAAGTGCCTATAAGGACATCCAATAGTCAAAGGTATAAGAAATACAAATGGTATAGAGAGAAATAGTCCTATAATTCCTATAATAACTACAACCTAAAACCTCTTACCTTGGAATATTGAAGTCTCATGTTAAAAGGAACCACCAACTTTCATATGTTCTCATGTTCTGAGCAAGGAACTTAAACGTTAGCTTTCTTACATGGCAAATATTGCACTTTTACTTCTCCAACACTTTGTTTTTGCATTATTTAAATCAAATTGAACATGTTTCATTATTTATTTGAGGCTAAATTGATTTCATTGATGTATTATATTAAGTTAAAATAGGTGTTCATTCAGTATTGTTGTAATTGTCATTATTACAAATACATTTTTAAATTATAAAAAATATATAAAAATAAAAAAATTGGCAGATTAATCGGTACCGGTGTTGAAAGATCATAAAATCGGTCGACCTCTAGTAGTTACACCTATAACCCATGGCCCTTTAAGGTTGTGAGGTCTGGGGTCTGCTCACCAACCAAGAATTCACAAAATGGGACAAAAACCAAACTCTGCATGCAGAATTCTGCAAACATATCCTCAGTGTACAACGTAAAACACCAAATGCATTCAGAGCAGAATTAGGCCGATACCCGCTCATTTTCAAAATCCAGAAAAGAGCCGTTAAATTCTACAACCACCTAAAAGGAAGTGATTCCCAAACCTTCCATAACAAAGCAAAATAATTTGCAAATAAATTCATTAAAAATCCTACAATGTGATTTTCTGGATTTGTTTTCCTAATTTTGTCTGTCATAGTTGAAGTGTACCTATGATGAAAATTACAGGCCTCTCATCTTTTTATGTGGGAGAACTTGCACAATTGGTGGCTGACTAAATACTTTTTTGCCCCATTGTAACTGTTATAGTTCAGGTTCTTTAGAGGTTTCTGATTCCTTAAAAAAGGTCTAAATTACTTAACAGGTTTTCCCTTTTTTCTTCATCCAAATAATGTATTCTCACACATACCATCTTTCAGCACTGCCAAAGAATGAGATGTTGATACTTCCTTGAGAATAAAAAGTGTTTAGGGTCAGAGAACATCTAACACCAGCACATCATGTGGTATCACGTCAACATTGTGAAACAAGAAATACAACATCCATAAAGTACAGAATGGGAACTATCCAAGAAAACGTCAAAGCTCGTACTCAGAGCTTACACACATTCCCCATTACACAAGGAATCAATCTAACCATGTTTCTAACAGTGGTTTTTAATACACCCAGTCACGCTGTCCGCTGGACTTGGGCCATTGCTGTTCAATTTCAATTCAGAAGTGGCTAGATGGTTACTATAGCAACCTTGTTAACTGTGAACTTTGTCTGAAAACAAACAGGTTTTAATAAGTGGACTGTGTTTCCAAGACTGATTCCTCTTCTCCCATTGTAAACGTGTGGGTGTGTTTCCAACAACAATTCCTCTTCCATCCCTGTTGTAAACATGTCATGGCTGAACTATCCCACAGTCTACCTACCCAGATATGGGCTTCTCCTCAACAACAACTTTGACCTCAGTTTTTTCCTTTCTGGATTATAGGCTCATATATAATACAGTTCAACAAGATAACACAGACAGCAATCAATAAACACATCAGGTAGTACAGTACAGTGTTGGGGAATGGAGCCACAGAGATCAGACTTAATGCCGACCTGGCATTCTGTAGTAGGGTTTAATGCTGGCCTGCCACTCTGTAGTAGGGTTTAATGCTGGCCTGCCACTCTGTAGTAGGGTTTAATGCTGGCCTGCCACTCTGTAGTAGGGTTTAATGCTGGCCTGGTACTCAGGACGGACTCTGTAGTAGGGTTTAATGCTGGCCTGCCACTCTGTAGTAGGGTTTAATGCTGGCCTGGTACTCAGGACGGACTGTATCGCTGTAGACTCTGTAGTAGGGTTTAATGCTGGCCTGCCACTCTGTAGTAGGGTTTAATGCTGGCCTGCCACTCAGGACTAGGGTTTACTGCTGGCTGTCGTCTCTGTAGTAGGGTTTAATGCTGGCCTGCCACTCTGTAGTAGGGTTTAATGCTGGCCTGTACTCTGTAGTAGGGTTTAATGCTGGCCTGCCACTCTGTAGTAGGGTTTAATGCTGGCCTGCCACTCTGTAGTAGGGTTTAATGCTGGCCTGCCACTCTGTAGTAGGGTTTAATGCTGGCCTGCCACTCTGTAGTAGGGTTTAATGCTGGCCTGGTACTCTGTAGTAGGGTTTAATGCTGGCCTGGTACTCAGGACGGACTGTATCACTGTAGTCTCTGTAGTAGGGTTTAATGCTGGCCTGGTACTCAGGACGGACTGTATCGCTGTCGTCTCTGTAGTAGGGTTTAATGCTGGCCTGGTACTCAGGACGGACTGTATCACTGTAGTCTCTGTAGTAGGGTTTAATGCTGGCCTGCCACTCTGTAGTAGGGTTTAATGCTGGCCTGGTACTCAGGACGGACTGTAGACGCTGTAATTTCTCTGTAGTAGGGTTTAATGCTGGCCTGCCACTCTGTAGTAGGGTTTAATGCTGGCCTGGTACTCAGGACAGACTGTATCACTGTAGTAGGGTTTAATGCTGGCCTGCCACTCTGTAGTAGGGTTTAATGCTGGCCTGGTACTCAGGACGGACTGTATCGCTGTCGTCTCTGTAGTAGGGTTTAATGCTGGCCTGGTACTCAGGACGGACTGTATCGCTGTCGTCTCTGTAGTAGGGTTTAATGCTGGTACTCAAGAGAGACTATCGCTGTATCCACTGTGGTCGTCACCCTCATGCTGAAATGGAGATTCACATTAAAAGAGACAAAAATATGAATTTCTCTCAAACGTGGAAGTTAAAAGTTTTGTTCTTGACCTTTTAATATTTCTGACGTGTCTACTATGTGTCTAACCTGGAGATTCGAGTCAAAATCAATCTATAAGAGTCTGTGTTCGTGCCTGCTGGTTTCGTGTGTGCATGCATGTGCATGCTCAACTGCCTGCTTAGGTGTCAGTCTATCCTGTAAACTCTCCTTCCAGACCCATATCAAACATCTCCAAGTAAACTAGAATTGGCTAAGGGAATCTGCAACAAAGCATCCTTCACTCATGCTGCCAAACATACCCTTGTAAAACTGACCATCCTTTTTCCTTTGGCGATGTCATTTACAAAATAGCCTCCAATACCCTACTCAACAAATTGGATGCAGTCTATCACAGTGCAATCCGTTTTGTCACCAAAGCCCCATATACCACCCACCATTGCGACCTGTACGCTTATCAGAGCTGGCCCGAGCTTTACCCGCCAAACCCACTGGCTCCATGTCATCTAATAAGACCCTGCTAGGTAAATCCCCCTTATCTCAGATGCTGTCACCATTGCATCTCCCAATTTATTACACGCTCCAGCAGTTATATTCTCAGTCATTGATAAACCATGCTTTCTGTTTTGGAATTCTCCTTCCAGTTCTCTAGATGAGAAATTGAAAAACTGTATGGTTGAAAGAGATGGGGGGAAAATGGAGTGACTTAGATTACTGCACCTTAGTTTAGAGCCCAAACAATGACTCTTTCCCAACTGTATTTAATTTATTTGATTTATTTTGCTCCTTTGCACCCCATTATTTTTATTTCTACTTTGCACATTCTTCCATTGCAAATCTACCATTCCAGTGTTTTATTGTGCTATATTGTATTTAATTTGACCATGGCCTTTTTTGCCTTTACCTCCCTTCTCACCTCATTTGCCACATTGTATAAGACTTGTTTATACTGTATTATTGACTGTATGTTTGTTTTACTCCAAGTGTAACTCTGTGTCCCAGACTACGCTAAGAATATCTGTGATCTGACAACTTTGTTTTCTCAACTTCAATCTTGGCCAGGTGGCCAATTGTAAATGAGAACTTGTTTCAACTTGCCTACCTGGTTCCAAAAGGTGAAATAAAAAAGAAATAAAAAATGTGAACACAGATGCCAGCATACACAGTCTATCCATGCATACTGGCACTATAGAACTGTAGTAGAATCTCCTAAGGGAATCTGCAGTATGATTACTTTGCAGCCAAGAGTGTTTTTTCCAATTGATTGCCATTAAACATGCACCTGTTCCAACTCTCCCATTAGGGTAGATGAGACGCACAGAAACCGAGTATGGTTCCGGACACTGTGATGAATAAGATCTCCAGATGCTGCACTTGATTAATTTATTACTGTTTCTTCCATTATTGATAAACATGCAACTGTTAAGAAATTGACCATGGATAGATGAGATATTGATCATGGTTGAAAGAGATGAAAATGGGGACTAAAAGTCCGGCAGTACATCTAACTGGCTTATGCCAATTGGAAAATGTGACTAAACTCAAAAAAAGAAGAAGACACAGAATGGCTGAAGATCAATGACAAAGAATGATGGGGAAAAACTTGAGTTGGGCACAAAGACAAATCAATAAAAAAAAACTCAATCAGATGCTTACTTATCACAAACCATTTGATGTTGCAAATTATTTAAATTAGAACTTCATTGGCATCATGCATAAACGTCAAACTTAGGGAGGAAATGCCAATAACAGTGAGCCATTGCATTCATGCATAAATAAATAAAAATAAATAAGTTTGAATTTAAAATTAAAATTTTAAGTTTGAATTTTGTAAAGTTGTGTGGGAGAGGTGGGAAAATGATTGTAATTGATCAATAATGACAAACCTCCTGCCATTGACAACTTAGATGGAAAGCTACTGAGGATGGTAGTTGACTATAGCCACTCCTATCTGTCATATCTTTAATCTGAGCCTAAAGGAAATTCTTTGTCCTCAGGCCTGGAAGGAAGCCAAAGTCATTCCGCTACCCAAGTAAAGTGGTGTTTACTGGTTCTTACAGCAGACCTATCAGCTTGTTACTAGCTCTTAGCAAACTGTTGGGAAAAAATGGTGTTTGACCAAATACAATGCTAGTTCTCTGTAAACAAATTGACAACAGATTTTCAGCATGCATATAGAGAAGGGCACTCAACATGTACTGCACTGACACAAATGACTGATGATTGGTTGAAATAAATTGATAATAAGAAGACTGTGGGAACTGTACTGTTAGATCCTAGTGCAGCCTTTCATATGATTCACCATAACCTCTTGTTGAGAAAACTGATGTTTTATGGATTTTCAAACTGTGCCATATCATGGATTCAGAACTATATATATCTAATAGAAATCAGAGGGTTTTCTTTAATATCAAACTGTTGAACAAGTTGAGGAGACTAAATTCCTTGGCGTTACCTTAGATTGTAAACTGTCATGGTCAAAACATATAGATTCAATGGTTGTAAAGATGGGGAGAGGTCTGTCTATAATAAAGAGATGCTCTGCTTTTTTGACACCACACTCCACAAAGCAAGTCTTTCAGGCTCTAGTTTCGACTTATCTTGAATATTGTCTAGTCATATGGTCAAGTGCTGCAAAGAAGGACCTAGTTAAGCTGCAGCTGGACCAGAACAGCACGGCACGTCTGGCTCTTCATTGTAATTAGAGAGAGAGCTAGAGAGAGAGCTAATAGAAATACTATGCATGCCAATCTATCTTGCTAAGAGTTGAGGAGAGACTGACTGCATCACTTCTTATTTTATAAGAAACAAACAAATGTGTTGAAAATTCCAAATGGTTTGTATAGTCAACTTACACACAGCTCTGAAGTACACACACACACACACACACACACACACACACTTACACACACACCAGACATGCCACCAGGGGTGTGGCATGTCCAGAACAAATTCAATAAAGCGTACAGTATTATATAGAGCCATTATTGCATGGAACTCCATTCCATCTCATATTGGTCAAATGAACAGCAAACCTGGTTTCAACAACAGATAAAGCAACACCTCACAACACCTCTCCCCTGTTTGACCTGGATAGTGTGTGTCTGTATTAAAGTGTAGGCTATGTAGTTCTGTCATGGAGCTGTTCTTGTCTATGAATGTTCGGTATATTCATGTCTCATGTTCTGTGTTGACCCCAGGAAGAGTAGCTGCTGCTTTTACACCAGCTAAAGGTGATCCTACGAAAATACCAAATACCAAAATACATCATAATCAAGGGACAACAACAACGGAAGGAGGACAAAACCAGTGGTGAAATCTATTGGTTAGCCTCTAGGACCTAGAGTCTAGGTCTCTCTGCCTCTCTATTTTCACCCTCCCTGCCTCCCTGCCTCCTTCCCTATACCCCACCTCTTCTATTTCACAGCTCTTCCCTCTGGCCTAAAACAGTAATACTGTATAAGTTACTCTAGCAGCAGTCAGCCACAGAGCCTCATTGTCATGGCTGCCAGAGTCCACACCGTCTGGAAGCTAGCCCACCGTGCCCACTGCTAGTGTGGACTTCCTGTAACGACAAATGTGAGTCTGAATGACCATGAGATCCACATACCCACACACACACACACCTCCTATAATGAAAAATACGATTCTGAGCAGTCACACACACACACCTCCTATAAAGAAAAATAAGATTCTGAGCAGTCACTGAACACACACACACAGCCTGTATGTTTAAAGTTACAGGGGAGAGAGGTTAGAGAGAGGGGAGTGTCCGGTCTCAGTAATGCAGTTGACTGGTGTGTTTTCACTCCTTTGCCCTACTCACTCTCTCCCTCGCTCTCCTCCAAAACCCATTCCAGGCCCTCTCTAATTTCACCAAAAGCAGCAGAAGCCCAAAATGGAGGAATCTGGCCTCCAAGAATCCAGAGAAACCATTCCCTTTCCTGTCTCCCTCTCTCCTCTTCCCTGCCAGGGACCACAGCCTCCGAATCTGCAGCCAGCTCTGGCCCAAAAGTATGAGGAGTATTTTCAGCTCTGTAATTCCAACACACACACGGATGGGACACAAACACAGGCACGTGCACCACACCAAACCTTGTAACTAAGTATGGGCAGGGAAGAGGCCTCGCTAGGGAGGTCAGTAGATGCCTCTAGGAACGGAGACATTAGGGATGATTAGGGAAAGTACAGAGCCATGGGGAGAGACAGATAAATATCAGGTGTTTCTATAAGAAAACTAAAAAAGGGACAGTAACAAGCACTGAAAGGTAGTCAAATGTAAAATAAGGGTGTTTTCACATAGAATCATCTTTAAAAGAACCAATCTCAGTCCTCTTTAAAGTGACTCAGTCCTCTTTGGGTTCACATTTCTATGTTTAGAAGGGAACCAAGATCTTTTTCCAACATTCACTCAATACAATTATTTACAAATTGCAGGACAAGCCATTTAATCAGAACATGTTGTTATCCGACTAACATTTTGAAAGCTAATAGATTGCATTCATGACATAATAATTGTAATCAGACGATACAATTAAACATGAAAATATTATCGGTAACAGAATTAATAGCAGAAGAATAAATGCAGATTAAATCATGCTGTAATTGAAAATTGTACACCCAATGCAGGCTACTGCCCCTTATATAAGAGCTAGAATTGATTTGAGTGATTCTCACCAAATATGTTGTGGTCTTCTCACACCATTCAAACCCCCACAATCAAATAAACAGCTTAAAGATCTCTCTTAGCCTACAGGACCGAGTTTGGGAAGACCTGATCTAGTGTGTGGTGCGAGAATAATAACAACTCAGACCACATCTCGAGATGGCCTCAGTTGGGTTCTCTTCGTGGGCTTTTGGAGGGGTCTGAGTTCCTCTGGAGTCTTCACATTGCACAAAAAATGAAGCAAACTGCACTGGAGTTCACAAAAATTGTCTGAAAGGTACGAAGTGGAAAACATCCAAAGATCAAAACGATACGTTTCAGTGTGAGAGATTCTGAGAACACACACACACACACACACACACACACACACACACACACACAACCTGTGCCAGCTATCTAAATGTACACTATGTGTGCAGCATGCGTGCATGCACACACACACGCAGTTGGAATACGGCTCTTCCTGTCCGAAGCTTAAATTACCCAGCAAGCTCTCTTTCCCCATAAATACAGCAAAAATCACAGCTTCAATTACTGTCTATATATTTACTCCACCTGCCTATAAGGGAACATAATCATGTCCATCCTAACCTTAATTTAGGGGTAGGTTAAGAGCAAAACACAAATTTCATACATTTTCCCGATAAAGCGCATTTTGACTTGGCAGCTTGGCCTTAGTGGGAACCAGAGAGATGGTAATATACTGTAGCTAGAAGCTGGGTGGAAGCTACATGTAGCATGGTTGCCCCATATGGTTATGCTTAAGCAAACAAACTGCCGTAACGAAGGTTAAGGCTTTAGAAAGAGTAGGCTGAAGCACACCCAAGTTTGGCATCTCGGCTACGGTTGAACTAGCCTGGTCCCAGATCTGTTTGTGCCATCTTGAAAACTCATATGGTGATTGTCATGCCAAATGAACATAGCAACAGTTTGGCGTCCAGGCTAGGGTTGAACAGGACACGTCAAAAATCTGCTCCATATGTCCCTGGACGGTACTGTACTGAATGAAAGCTAGTCCAGTCAACAGTGCTTTAGCAAGCAAACTCCTCTAACAACCACTTCACCCAGGATTGGCTAGGGGTGGAATCAGGACAGGCTCCAAGATATAGCCCTGGATGGTACTGCTACACTGAACGCCTGCTGAACGATGACATGATTTGTTTAGCGAAGTAAAAACACTTCATCACTTCTCACCTCCTTTAGAGGAGATCCTCTCTTTAATAGTTACCAGCTTTCCTCCAGACCTGGGTTCAAACACTACTGGAAATAATTTCAAATACTAGATTATGTGCTAGATTGAGCTGGTCTGACTTAATGGGCCAATAGACTAGTCCCAAAAGTATAAACCATGGCCATTTTGCACTCCAGGCGGGCTAGAGCAAAAATTTGTATAGAGCCTCATTATTGTTATTTATTGTGTTAGAAAATGAGCAAATAGAAAACACTTTTTACTTCGCATTGTTGGAAAAGGGCTCGTAAGTAAGCATTTCATGGTAAAATCTACACCTGTTGTATTCGCCGCATGATAAATTTGATTTGAAAGCGTTTGAACCAGGGCGGCTTTCCTCCGACAGAAGATTGTGGTGCAGTGTTCCGTGGCCTCAGTTGATGAGGAAACAATGGCTCAGTCATGAAGAAAAAAACTGAGTTATCTATGAGGTTAGCAACATACACAGAGACAAGTTGAGACCGTTTTGAGACCGGTACTGTTTATATTGTGGCCTCGCCGGCAATTCGCTTCCATCAAATCATGACAGAACAGACAGAGTTGTTACAATGCATTGTGGGGGAAGAAGACAAGACAGAAACCCTAGTGGAATGCATCTTAAAAGACCCACTCTATCATTTAAAAACAACAAAACAGGAGCCCCACCACTTGACTTGATATAAGCCTCAGAGATGGGGCTGGAGAAATGTTACCACTTAAAATCATAGACGGAGCTTTGGACAGCATGCATAAGGGATATCCTTCAACAACCAATGAGTATCATTCATTTAAAATATCAAAACTGTTAATATCAGTACGCCTTTAAGTTTGACATAAACAAACAATCAATCTGGGGGCATCACAAAGACATCTGGAGGCATCACAAAGACATCTGGGGTATCACAAATACATCTGGGGGCATCACAAAGACATCTGGAGGCATCACAAAGACATCTGGGGGCATCACAAAGACATCTGGGGGCATCACAAAGACATCTGGAGGCATCACAAAGACATCTGGAGGCATCACAAAGACATCTGGAGGCATCACAAAGACATCTGGGGGCATCACAAAGACATCTGGAGGCATCACAAAGACATCTGGGGCATCACAAAGACATCTGGGGGCATGGGGGCATCACAAAGACATCTGGGGGCAACAAAGACATCACAAAGGCATCACAAAGACATCTGGGGGCATCACAAAGACATCTGGGGCATCACAAAGACATCTCATCACAAAGACATCTGGGGCATCACAAAGACATCTGGGGCATCACAAAGACATCTGGAGGCATCACAAAGACACCTGGGGCATCACAAAGACATCTGGGGGCATCACAAAGACATCTGGGGGCATCACAAAGACATCTGGGGGTATCACAAAGACATCTGGGGCATCACAAAGACATCTGGGGCATCACAAAGACATCTGGGGCATCACAAAGACACCTGGGGGCATCACAAAGACACCTGGGGGCATCACAAAGACATCTGGGGGCATCACAAAGACATCATCACAAAGACATCTGGGGGCATCACAAAGACATCTGGGGCATCACAAAGACATCTGGAGGCATCACAAAGACATCTGGGGGCATCACAAAGACATCTGGGGGCATCACAAAGACATCTGGGGGCATCACAAAGACATCTGGGGCATCACAAAGACATCTGGGGGCATCACAAAGACATCTGGGGGCATCACAAAGACATCTCTGGGGCATCACAAAGACATCTGGAGGCATCACAAAGACATCTGGGGCATCACAAAGACATCTGGAGGTATCACAAAGACATCTAAAACCAAACCGCCGTCGGTTTCCCCCAGATTTCATTGTGATGCAGTGAATGTCTGTCAGATCCCCAGTGTTAACTGAAATGTAATGCTGTGTGTAATACTGTGTTTAACAGTACTCTGAGACTCATGTATACATTAGATTCACACCCTCGATCCGGTCCAATTACCAGCCTCATTGTGTTTCTGTCTGTCCCAAATGCCACCCTTTCTCCTACATAGTGCACTACTTTTGACCTGAGCACTATGGGCACTGGTCAGAAGTAGTGCACTATAAAGAGAATAGGGGGCCATTTGGAACACCAGCTGTGTGTTAGGATGCTAGGATGAACCACTGCTCGGCTCGTTAAAGTCTACTCTACCACCCAGCATGGTGTTAATGGGAGTGGCGCTCCTTCTCACGTTCTCCAGAGAGACATCTGAAACCTGTCAAGGGGGCTGAGATGATGGGGCTTTCTGGTTTAACTATTGCACACTTATCAGGTCCTCTTGATGAATATGAGAGTGTGAGTGTGAGCGTGTGTTTCCAAAGCCCTGGGTCATGAGTTCCAGACATGTGGACCCTTCACAAAGAACCCTTAAATGAGCAAACTGAAAACATTCCAGCAGGTTTTACTTCAGTTTCACAATGTTCTTTATCCAAACGCATCGAGAGATCTAAGGAATTCAGTCATTTGAGTAGCAGTTCATTTCTAACAATGGTCCCGTTGCCAAACGCATCCACAACCTGAAGTAATATTCCATGGGAGTGCTGTCCTGTTGGTTAAAAGCAGGAGATGTTGTCAGAAAGGTTCTCCAGTGTCTGACAGATTGACACACCTGAGGTAAATATTGTACTGGAGGGTTCAAACACTTGGACTGGAGCCAGTTATCCTCTCTCACATTGACTCAGCAAACACGCTCACAGTAAATAGACACACACAGAGACTCATGTACACAATGCCCAAGGCCACGTACAGAAAAATCCATATGGAACTTTTCTCAACTTCCTTTAAGACAAGGCGCATGATGTCAGTCGGCACAGAGGCCTGTAAAACAGTAATCCTTTTACAAAGGTGTCATAGCCACACACACACACACACACACAACCTCTTTGGCAGTGAGCTGTCCTCCAGGTATTTACACCCGGGCGGTGGGCGCTGAGCGGTGTGTAATATTTAATCTGCTGGCTAGAGCATGTATTGTTTTTCCAGCCAGTCTCTGTTTACAGATGACAGTGGGAGACTAACACAGGGACTATAACACTAATGACATCTCTATTTACAGATGACAGAGGGAGACTAACACAGGGACTATAACACTAATGACATCTCTATTTACAGATGACAGAGGGAGACTAACACAGGGACTATAACACTAATGACATCTCTATTTACAGATGACAGAGGGAGACTAACACAGGGACTATAACACTAATGAAATCTCTCAAGGAGGTGCCCTTGATGTCTGCTGCCAAAAAGTGAGAGAATAATTTCTCAATGTTGCACACACTCACATACAGGAGGGTTTGCGTGTGCCCCCTCCTCATTCCTGCTGGTTGTGATGGAGTACCATTGGAAAGGAAAGGAAAGGGCGGTACCTAGTCAGTAGTACAACTGAATGCTTTCAACTGAAATGTGTCTTCCACATAACTCAACCCCTCTGAATCAGAGGTGCGAGGGGCTGCCTTAATCGACATCCACGTCTCCCTCGCCCGGGGAACAGTGGGTTAACTGCCTTGCTCAGGGTTGATTGGCCAAAAACTGGGACTGAGATGCCATCGTCAACAACTCCGATAAATCCCAGTAAGGAAGTAACCAGAGGTCACAGAGGTTCAAGGTCACACCAACAACACCATTCCTAATGTTTCCCTTGGTTCCCACGGGTAACTAACTTGTGTACAGTCCTAATGAATCAATACTTAGATAAATCAGGAGAAGGGACAGTGGTGAGAGCTTTGGGCCAAAGCCACCATGTTTTTCAGTGGGACTAGGTCATATTTCCCCTAGGTACAGATCTGGGATCAGCTTCCCCTCAACCAATCCTAATCTTAACCATAAGTGAAGAAAATTCACAACTGAGCAAAGACCAGCATGTAGGGGCAAGTTCACCCTACACCATCCCACCACAGCGTGGGGCAAGGCAGACTGACAGGGCAGCTTCCAGAGGGAAGGGTCAGGAGGTCGGCCATTAGAAATCAACACAGAGGAGATGGAGAGCTGACCGTGCCTGTAGTTCTCCATCTTGTGAAGTGTTACACAGAGACACACAGAGTAACACGCTTTAACCCTCTGATACCTGGTCCGGCAGGCTGACCTTCGCTGATCTCCAGGACAAGTCACAGAGAGCCAGGTCACAGTCATACAGAATGTATCACCCCTGTCCTCTGTTAATCTACCCATTCATTCTATGAGCTCTGTCAAGCAGCATACATTCACTGGATGGATGGCAATGAATGATGCTTCTGGTTAGTTCTTGTGGGTAAGAGGAGATGTGGAGTCCAGTAGAGGGACTTACCTGAACAGGTGTCAGCTGGGCTCGTGGGTCAAAGACTCGCAGCTTTTTGTCCTAGAAAACAAAAAAGAGGAAAGATGTGTATTGGGGTTACTTGGAAAATGACACAGAAGTACTTAAATGAACGCTACAAGACAATGTTGACAAATCTTTAGATTTGAATCAGAAGCACAAACTGATTGGTCCCTTTCTTACTCTTCTAAATCATGACAGACATATGGAACTGAACAACACCAGAAAATGTTAGCATGGTCTTAAACAGTGCAACACAGCATTCTCCTGGTATTTGTAGAAGCCAACCATGATTAGAGTGAACCGCTATAAAATCTTGAAATAACTAACCCACAGTCCATGAAATGACTGACGATTTCATTTCAGCAGACACCAATACACTCACTGGACAGTTTATTAGGTACAACACTCCGTTCACAAAAATGGTTCACTCCTACAGATAATGAGTCACGTGTCTGTGGCTTGCTGTATAAAACAGGCAGACAGGCATCGAGTCATTCAGTGGGCAAAACCAGTGGCCTAAGCGACTGAGCGTGGTATGATCATCGGTGCAAGGCGTGCCCCGGTTCCAGTATCTCAGAAACGTCCGGCCTCCTGGGCTTTTCACGGCGCAGTACAATAATAACGGCAGTACAACACATCAGTCCTTGTCACAGATGTGCTATTGCAGCAGACATCCACACAGGGTTCCACTCCTATCAGCTAAAAACATGAAGAAGTGGCTCCAGTGGGCACGCGATCACCAATAGTGGACAATTGAGAAGTGGAAAAACATTGCCTGGCCGACAAACCCTGGTTACTGTTGTATCATGCTGATGGTGGAGTCAGGATTTGGCGTAAGCAGCATGAGTCCATGGCCCCATCCGGCCTGGTGTCAACGGTACAGGCTGGTGGCAGTGGTGTGGGGAATGTTTTCCTGGCACATGTTAGGTCCCTTGATACCAATTGAGCAATGATTCCATTACCCAAAGAATTCAGGCTGTTCTGGAGGCAAAGGGAGTTCCGACCCGGTACTAGATGGGTGTACCTAATAAACTTTCCTCGGAGTGTATTAAAAACAAAAAAAATATGTTTTAAGTGAGAAGTAGGGGGATTGGTCTGAAGCCAAAAAAGATAGGAAATTCACATGAGCACCACAATGCCTACTCCATCCATGCTCTACCTAGTCTTTCCAGCACATAGCTTTGATCTACTACAGTAGCTGTGTTGGTCTATTGTACTTCAAACAATGTGAATGCAGGTTGCTTAGGATTGAAACTTTCTCTGACTAGATCACAGGAGCCAGGAGTTACGGCAGACTATGTAACTGGAGCCACAAGGTGTTCCTGACCATGTGGTCTGAACCGGTAAAACTCTGGGCCCTGTATATGTATCAGATCTGACTGATCCTCAGCCCTTTTCCATAGAACATCTCAGAGTAGGAGATGCTGATCTAGGATCAGGTCCTACCTGTCCAAATAATGGTAGTCATTATGATCTAAAAGGAAAAACTGATTCTAGATCAGCAGTCCTACTCTGTGACGCTTTATGAATCATAGAGCAGTAATTCAATGATCCGTCCTTGCCTTATTGTGTCCCCCCCAACCCCCCTTTACCCTACCCCCCTTGACTTCACCCCCACTGGCCCTAAGCATACGGCAGTAATCAGGCCAGACAATCAGAGAGGGGATCCTCTGTGATTGCGAGGAAATGGGGTGTAATGGGAACCGGCTGTGGCCGGGGACACTCCTGTCCTGGTGTGTGTGTGTGTGTGTGTCACTCAATATGACACAGGGCTCAGATATCAGTGAAACACTGACAGAAACCTACAGCATAATAACAGGTAACAACTGTAATAACCCTCAGACCAAACACAACCCCCACCAAGACATCAACACATGTCAGAAAGAATCAGGGCAATGACACTGACTGATACAAGGACTCAGGTTTTTGTGCACTTACACAGTGAAAGCACAAACACACACACACAACCAGAAAACAGACAGGCAGACCGGCATTAACCTTTCTGTAAGACACACACACCCCAGCTGAAATCAAAGTTGAAGAAAGTGATTGTTGAGAGGAAGGGGTTCCCCTGGCCTTGCCTTCAAAGACCCAGTTCAAAGTGTGTGTGTGTGTGTGTGTGTGTTTTCCACGAGCAGTCCACACTATGGATGATGGATTTATTTGCTGTTTACTGCTTGGAATAACAAACAGGAGTTTTCCTAATTCTAAAGCGCTGTGTGTGTTTGTGTGTGTGTGTGGTGACAGCCCACCCACAGGTTAGTGTAGCCTAAAGCTGTGGCATTGGGCCTCTGTGACCCAGGCTGAAGCCAGGGCTCAGAGACCACAGTGTCAGGCCCTGTCCCAACAACACACACACAGCAGGGAAAACACAGCAGACAAGACAGGGTGGACAGATCATCAACCATCGCCTCTAGAGACTGGCTGCCCTTACTGACCTTAACACACTACACACACACACACCCGCAAACACACACACACACACACACACCACCCTTGTCAAAAGAGAACTATTCAGTGTTCTAACAACAAACAAAATCATCTGCCGGAGGGGAAACTATGCTGGATGAGTGTCAGTCCCATGCAATGTGCCCACTAGTATAAACAGACACACTCAAACAGACCCTCATAACCTCCTGACAATAACCTATTGGCTTTAAACACACACACATGATCCACCCTCTCATAAACACACAGATGGGGTGGCCACACTCTCCCTAACACAAACACAAGTGTGTGTGTGTGTGTGTGTGCGCGCAGAGACTGCAGCTGTTTAATCAAAGCGGCATAGAACGAAAATCATTCTCAAGCTGCTGTTAATGAGTTCAACCCTGCTGTATAGCTTTCACACACATGCACACAGCCAACCTCCCCTTTCCAGTTGTCCATGGCAACTCCCCACAAAACAACAGTGTCAATCCCCAGTGACTGACAGTCCAGACTGTGTGACATCAGGAGGAGTTGGGTCACACACTGATAATAACTAATAATATTTCTTTATCATGGGAGTGTGTGTGTGTGTCTATTAAAACGGAGCTGGATAAAAAGTATATCCAATATGAAGAGAAAGGGGAATATCTGCTCACTGTTTTGAACCCATAATGTGAAAAACCCACATTAACAGAAGCTACAAGACTCCATAGAGGTCATACCTGCTGCTGTAGAAGCTACAAGACTCCATAGAGGTCATACCTGCTGCTGTAGAAGCTACAAGACTCCATAGAGAGGTCATACCTGCTGCTGTAGAAGCTACAAGACTCCATAGAGAGGTCATACCTGTTGCTGTAGAAGCTACAAGACTCCATAGAGGTCATACCTGTTGCTGTAGAAGCTACAAGACTATATAGAGGTCATACCTGCTGCTGTAGAAGCTACAAGACTCCATAGAGAGGTCATACCTGCTGCTGTAGAAGCTACAAGACTCCATAGAGAGGTCATACCTGTTGCTGTAGAAGCTACAAGACTCCATAGAGGTCATACCTGTTGCTGTAGAAGCTACAAGACTCCATAGAGGTCATACCTGCTGCTGTAGAAGCTACAAGACTCCATAGAGAGGTCATACCTGCTGCTGTAGAAGCTACAAGACTCCATAGAGAGGTCATACCTGTTGCTGCAGACGCTATAAGACTCCATAGAGAGGTCATACCTGCTGCTGTAGAAGCTACAAGACTCCATAGAGAGGTCATACCTGCTGCTGTAGAAGCTATAAGACTCCATAGAGAGGTCATACCTGTTGCTGCAGATGCTATAAGACTTCCTAGAGAGGTCATACCTGTTGCTGTATAAGCTACAAGACTCCATAGAGAGGTCATACCTGTTGCTGCAGATGCTATAAGACTCCATAGAGGTCATACCTGTTGCTGTAGAAGCTACAAGACTCCATAGAGAGGTCATACCTGTTGCTGTAGAAGCTATAAGACTCCAGAGGTCGTATCTGTTGCTGCAGACGCTATAAGACTCCATAGAGAGGTCATACCTGTTGCTGTATAAGCTATAAGACTCCATAGAGAGGTCATACCTGCTGCTGCAGACGCTATAAGACTCCATAGAGAGGTCATAACTGTTGCTGTAGAAGCTACAAGACTCCATAGAGAGGTCATACCTGCTGCTGTAGAAGCTATAAGACTCCATAGAGAGGTCCTAACTGTTGCTGCAGACAACAGCATGGGGAGAAAGTGAAAGAAGCTGTTCAGTACATGAAGACAGAGGTAGTGAGAGAGGAATGGGATAGGAACTGTTTCTCTTTTTGGAGTAGGATTGATGGAACAGGTTAGGGAAGGTGAACTGCAGTGTTTAAAACCAGTCTGTTACAGCCCTTGATGGAATTATGCATCTCTAGGCCCCTACATCTGGGTAGTGTGTATTAGAGCACATCATAGCAAAACGTTATGCAACGGAAAACACAACTGAGCGTCTCTTATTGGTCGTTTTCAGTCGCTCCGCTTTCTTCCATTTAGTGTCTAATGAACACACCCCAGGACTGTTATGATGAGTGCTGCTCGCTGGGTGACGGATGGATGGTCACGGTCTCCCTTCATCTGACGTAGCGCACCCCCATGTTCACCCATTTGGGTGAGCCCGGCCTCAATTGAACACACGTTGGCAGGGCATATTTGCTTAAATAAAGGGTATTGCAGAGATTGAAGGGCCCATTGAGTTAAATTACACCCAAGGTCTCAGTCAACTCAGAGAAGCCTGAACCCCCAGACGCTCTCATCTAGTGTCACATTTCTCCTCCACTCTGTTCTTCCCTTTCTTTTTCTGTCTTTCGCTTTTTCCTCTTTCTTCTCTGTCAATATCTCGGTCTCTCTCCCTCTTTCTCTCTCCCTCTCTCTCCGCCCCTCCTTAGGAAGCCTGCCAGCAGCAGCCTTCCTAAGGACTATCATCATGTGAAGAGTAATTCTGGTCTGAGCACGGGCCATCACTGACTGACTGATGGGCGAACTCCTTTCTGGTCACTGGAAATACAAACAGGGGAAAATGACCCCCACTCTGACACACACAATTGTTAAGCACACAGAGTCACACGACAGCCTGTCTCTCTGTAGGTTTTGATCTTGCTTAATCTACTAAAAGGTTCCTTATGGAAACGTTTTTAAATGTTTTTCAACAGGAACCTAAAATTAGCATTTCTTATTGCACAAGTTCAGGTAGTCCTTCCCTGTTTTAATCAAAAATATATATATTTTTAATGTTTGGCGACAAATGAACACAAAGCACCCAGGGCTCTTGCTCTGTCTCAGAGAACCCAACCAGATGTTTTATTTATTTAACCAGGTAGGCTAGTTGAGAACAAGTTCTCATTTTCAACTGCAACCTGGCCAAGATAAAGCAAAGCGACACAAACAACGCAGAGTTACACATGGAGTAAACAAACGTACAGTCAATAACACAATAGAAAGGTCTATATACAGTGTGTGCAAATAGCTGAGGAGGTAAAGCAATAAATATGCCATTGTAGCGAAGTAATTACAATTTAGCAGATTAACACTGGAGTGATAGATGAGCAGATGATGTGCAAGTAGAAATACTGGTGTGCAAAAGACCAGAAAAGTAAATAAAAACAATATGGGGATGAGGTAGGTAGATTGGATGGACTATTTACAGATGGGCTATGTACAGCTGCAGCGATCGGTTAGCTGCTCAGATAGCTGATGTTTAAAGTTGGTGAGGGAAATATAAGTCTCCAGCTTCAGCGATTTTTGCAATTTGTTCCAGTCATTGGCAACAGAGAACTAGAAGGCGGCCAAAGGAGGTGTTGGATTTGGGGATGACCAGTGAGATATACCTTCTGGAACGCGTGCTACAGGTGGGTGTTATCGTGACCAGTGAGCTGAGATAAGGCGGAGCTTTACCTAGCATAGACTTTTTGATGACCTGGAGCCAGTGGGTCTGGCGACGAATATGTAGCGAGGGCCAGTCAACTAGAGCATATAGGTCGCAGTGGTGGGTGGTATAAGGGGCTTTAGTAACAAAACGGATAGCACTGTGATAGCAAACTGGATGCAGTCTGAGTAGAGTATTGGAAGCTATTTTGTAGATGACATTGCCGAAGTCGAGGATCGGTAGGATAGTCAGTTTTACGAGGGTATGTTTGGCGGCGTGAGAGAAGGAGGCTTTGTTTGCGAAATAGAAAGCAGATTCTAGATTATCACTGAATGCCTGTATGTGACAGAGAAAGTGTCCAAGAGAGCAGGAGAGGACAAGGGAAGTACACCAACATTTGCCACAGCACATACTGTACCTCAAAGGCAGGAAGTGTTAAAAAATGAGTTATGTTAACCCCTGCTGATGAAAAGGCCCCTGCCTAGTGTCCAAGTTCAACTACACATGAAACCATTCCACTTCTACTCATAAACTCCCCTCTCTCCCTCTGCGCCCCTTCCATAAACCCAGAGCTCCCTCCACTCTGGCACCCCCTACTCAACCGCGCACACACACACACGATGGAAATACCTTCCAGCACAGTTATTATTTCCTTTATGACAGGAGGGGGCACCACACATGCCTCCATGCCTAGGTCCTCTCTCCTGGGGCGCTAAATCACCCGCTCTTGGGGCCTTGCGACGGGCCTCTGTGGCCAGGTGAGGATTGAGGTCCCGTCCTGCGTGTTTTTCATCTCTGCTCTTTACTTTGCTTTAAAAAGGCAGTAACTCGCAGAACCTGTCAGGGAGCAGGGGATGGAGAAAGGACCCTTACTACAGCTCCCTTCTCCCCAGGAGAGGCAGGGGTCGGGCAGGGCAGTTGGGGAGAAGAGGCTTGGGATGTATTCATTAGAGAAGAAAATAGCAAAACATTTTGTAGTGGAAAACTAAAACAAGGATTTCTTACTGGACAAGTCCAGGAAGTCCCTGCCTGTTTCAGCCCATTTTCTTCCATTTGGTGCCTAATGAACATGGTCCTGGATGTGTGCAGGGCTTGGGGTCAGAGGTCACTGGGGTTTTCTGCATGCGGGGGCCTGATGGATGTCGTCCTACACTAAACAGTTATGTACCCTGCCTCCAGTGCCTCGTTAAGGTCTAACTAATGACACATCCAATGTTCCCTACTGTTTTCTGTTTGAGAAAGAAAAAAAGGCAACTTGCCAGATAACTAACACACTAATGTTAATAGGAAGACATGGCTGATAACTAACACACTAATGTTAATAGGAAGACATGGCTGATAACTAACACACTAATGTTAATATGAAGACTTGGCTGATAACTAACACACTAACTAATGTTAATAGGAAGACTTGGCTGATAACTAACACACTAATGTTAATATGAAGACTTGGCTGATAACTAACACACTAATGTTAATATGAAGACTTGGCTGATAACTAACACACTAACTAATGTTAATAGGAAGACATGGCTGATAACTAACACACTAATGTTAATAGGAAGACTTGGCTGATAACTAACACACTAATGTTAATAGGAAGACTTGGCTGATAACTAACACACTAATGTTAATAGGAAGACTTGGCTGATAACTAACACACTAATGTTAATAGGAAGACTTGGCTGATAACTAACACACTAACTAATGTTAATAGGAAGACTTGGCTGATAACTAACACACTAATGTTAATAGGAAGACTTGGCTGATAACTAACACTAATGTTAATAGGAAGACTTGGCTGATAACTAAACACTAACTAATGTTAATATGAAGACTTGGCTGATAACTAAACACACTAATGTTAATATGAAGACTTGGCTGATAACTAACACACTAACTAATGTTAATATGAAGACTTGGCTGATAACTAACACACTAATGTTAATAGGAAGACTTGGCTGATAACTAACACACTAATGTTAATAGGAAGACTTGGCTGATAACTAACACACTAATGTTAATAGGAAGACTTGGCTGATAACTAACACACTAACTAATGTTAATAGGAAGACTTGGCTGATAACTAACACACTAATGTTAATAGGAAGACTTGGCTGATAACTAACACACTAATGTTAATATGAAGACTTGGCTGATAACTAACACACTAATGTTAATATGAAGACTTGGCTGATAACTAACACACTAACTAATGTTAATAGGAAGACATGGCTGATAACTAACACACTAATGTTAATAGGAAGACTTGGCTGATAACTAACACACTAATGTTAATATGAAGACTTGGCTGATAACTAACACACTAATGTTAATAGGAAGACTTGGCTGATAACTAACACACTAATGTTAATAGGAAGACTTGGCTGATAACTAACAACTAACTAATGTTAATAGGAAGACATGGCTGATAACTAACACACTAACTAATGTTAATAGGAAGACTTGGCTGATAACTAACACACTAACTAAGTTAATGTTATGAAGACTTGGCTGATAACTAACACACTAATGTTAATAGGAAGAATTGGCTGATAACTAACACACTAATGTTAATAGGAAGACGTGGCTGATAACTAACACACTAATGTTAATAGGAAGACGTGGCTGATAACTAACACACTAATGTTAATAGGAAGACTTGGCTGATAACTAACACTAATGTTAATATGAAGACTTGGCTGATAACTAACACACTAACTAATGTTAATAGGAAGACTTGGCTGATAACTAACACACTAACTAATGTTAATAGGAAGACTTGGCTGATAACTAAACACACTAATGTTAATAGGAAGACTTGGCTGATAACTAACACACTAATGTTAATAGGAAGACTTGGCTGATAACTAACACACTAATGTTAATAGGAAGACTTGGCTGATAACTAAACACTAACTAATGTTAATAGGAAGACTTGGCTGATAACTAACACACTAACTAATGTTAATAGGAAGACTTGGCTGATAACTAACACACTAATGTTAATATGAAGACATGGCTGATAACTAACACACTAATGTTAATAGGAAGACTTGGCTGATAACTAACACACTAATGTTAATAGGAAGACATGGCTGATAACTAACACACTAATGTTAATAGGAAGACTTGGCTGATAACTAACACACTAACTAATGTTAATAGGAAGACTTGGCTGATAACTAACACACTAATGTTAATAGGAAGACTTGGCTGATAACTAACACACTAATGTTAATAGGAAGACTTGGCTGATAACTAACACACTAATGTTAATAGGAAGACTTGGCTGATAACTAACACACTAACTAATGTTAATAGGAAGACTTGGCTGATAACTAACACACTAATGTTAATATGAAGACTTGGCTGATAACTAACACACTAATGTTAATAGGACGACTTGGCTGATAACTAACACACTAATGTTAATAGGAAGACTTGGCTGATAACTAACACACTAATGTTAATAGGAAGACTTGGCTGATAACTAACACACTAACTAATGTTAATAGGAAAACTTGGCTGATAACTAACACACTAACTAATGTTAATAGGAAGACTTGGCTGATAACTAACACACTAACTAATGTTAATAGGAAGACTTGGCTGATAACTAAACACTAACTAATGTTAATAGGAAGACTTGGCTGATAACTAAACACACTAATGTTAATAGGAAGACTTGGCTGATAACTAACACACTAATGTTAATAGGAAGACTTGGCTGATAACTAACACACTAATGTTAATAGGAAGACATGGCTGATAACTAAACACACTAATGTTAATAGGAAGACTTGGCTGATAACTAACACACTAATGTTAATAGAAGAAGACATGGCTGATAACTAACACACTAATGTTAATAGGAAGACTTGGCTGATAACTAACACACTAATGTTAATAGGAAGACATGGCTGATAACTAAAACACTAATGTTAATAGGAAGACGTGGCTGATAACTAACACACTAACTAATGTTAATAGGAAGACTTGGCTGATAACTAACACACTAATGTTAATAGGAAGACTTGGCTGATAACTAACACACTAATGTTAATAGGAAGACTTGGCTGATAACTAACACACTAATGTTAATAGGAAGACTTGGCTGATAACTAACACACTAATGTTAATAGGAAGACTTGGCTGATAACTAACACACTAATGTTAATAGGAAGACTTGGCTGATAACTAACACACTAACTAATGTTAATAGGAAACTTGGCTGATAACTAACACACTAATGTTAATAGGAAGACTTGGCTGATAACTAACACACTAACTAATGTTAATAGGAAGACTTGGCTGATAACTAAACACTAACTAATGTTAATAGGAAGACTTGGCTGATAACTAACACACTAACTAATGTTAATAGGAAGACTTGGCTGATAACTAACACACTAACTAATGTTAATAGGAAGACTTGGCTGATAACTAACACACTAACTAATGTTAATAGGAAGACTTGGCTGATAACTAACACACTAATGTTAATAGGAAGACTTGGCTGATAACTAACACACTAATGTTAATAGGAAGACTTGGCTGATAACTAACACACTAACTAATGTTAATAGGAAGACTTGGCTGATAACTAACACACTAACTAATGTTAATAGGAAGACTTGGCTGATAACTAACACACTAATGTTAATATGAAGACATGGCTGATAACTAACACACTAATGTTAATAGGAAGACTTGGCTGATAACTAACACACTAATGTTAATATGAAGACTTGGCTGATAACTAACACACTAATGTTAATAGGAAGACATGGCTGATAACTAACACACTAATGTTAATAGGAAGACTTGGCTGATAACTAACACACTAACTAATGTTAATAGAAAGACTTGGCTGATAACTAACACACTAATGTTAATAGGAAGACTTGGCTGATAACTAACACACTAACTAATGTTAATATGAAGACTTGGCTGATAACTAACACACTAATGTTAATATGAAGACGTGGCTGATAACTAACACACTAATGTTAATAGGAAGACTTGGCTGATAACTAACACACTAATGTTAATATGAAGACTTGGCTGATAACTAACACACTAACTAATGTTAATAGGAAGACTTGGCTGATAACTAACACACTAACTAATGTTAATAGGAAGACATGGCTGATAACTAACACACTAATGTTAATAGGAAGACTTGGCTGATAACTAACACACTAACTAATGTTAATAGGAAGACTTGGCTGATAACTAACACACTAATGTTAATAGGAAGACATGGCTGATAACTAACACACTAACTAATGTTAATATGAAGACTTGGCTGATAACTAACACACTAATGTTAATATGAAGACGTGGCTGATAACTAACACACTAATGTTAATAGGAAGACTTGGCTGATAACTAACACACTAACTAATGTTAATAGGAAGACTTGGCTGATAACTAACACACTAATGTTAATAGGAAGACGTGGCTGATAACTAACACACTAATGTTAATAGGAAGACTTGGCTGATAACTAACACACTAATGTTAATAGGAAGACTTGGCTGATAACTAACACACTAATGTTAATAGGAAGACTTGGCTGATAACTAACACACTAATGTTAATAGGAAGACTTGGCTGATAACTAACACACTAATGTTAATAGGAAGACTTGGCTGATAACTAACACACTAATGTTAATAGAAAGACTTGGCTGATAACTAACACACTAATGTTAATAGGAAGACTTGGCTGATAACTAACACACTAATGTTAATAGGAAGACTTGGCTGATAACTAAACACTAACTAATGTTAATAGGAAGACTTGGCTGATAACTAACACACTAATGTTAATAGGAAGACTTGGCTGATAACTAACACACTAATGTTAATAGGAAGACTTGGCTGATAACTAACACACTAATGTTAATAGGAAGACTTGGCTGATAACTAAACACTAACTAATGTTAATAGGAAAACTTGGCTGATAACTAACACACTAATGTTAATAGGAAGACTTGGCTGATAACTAACACACTAACTAATGTTAATAGGAAGACTTGGCTGATAACTAACACACTAACTAATGTTAATAGGAAGACTTGGCTGATAACTAACACACTAACTAATGTTAATAGGAAGACTTGGCTGATAACTAACACACTAACTAATGTTAATAGGAAGACTTGGCTGATAACTAACACACTAACTAATGTTAATAGGAAGACTTGGCTGATAACTAACACACTAATGTTAATATGAAGACATGGCTGATAACTAAACACTAACTAATGTTAATAGGAAGACTTGGCTGATAACTAACACACTAATGTTAATAGGAAGACTTGGCTGATAACTAACACTAATGTTAATAGGAAGACATGGCTGATAACTAACACACTAATGTTAATAGGAAGACTTGGCTGATAACTAACACACTAACTAATGTTAATAGGAAGACTTGGCTGATAACTAACACACTAACTAATGTTAATAGGAAGACTTGGCTGATAACTAACACACTAATGTTAATAGGAAGACTTGGCTGATAACTAACACACTAACTAATGTTAATAGGAAGACTTGGCTGATAACTAACACACTAATGTTAATAGGAAGACTTGGCTGATAACTAACACACTAATGTTAATAGGAAGACTTGGCTGATAACTAACACACTAATGTTAATAGGAAGACTTGGCTGATAACTAACACACTAATGTTAATAGGAAGACGTGGCTGATAACTAACACACTAATGTTAATAGGAAGACTTGGCTGATAACTAACACACTAATGTTAATAGGAAGACTTGGCTGATAACTAACACACTAATGTTAATAGGAAGACTTGGCTGATAACTAACACACTAACTAATGTTAATAGGAAGACTTGGCTGATAACTAAACACACTAATGTTAATAGGAAGACTTGGCTGATAACTAACACACTAACTAATGTTAATAGGAAGACTTGGCTGATAACTAACACACTAACTAATGTTAATAGGAAGACTTGGCTGATAACTAACACACTAACTAATGTTAATAGGAAGACTTGGCTGATAACTAACACACTAATGTTAATAGGAAGACTTGGCTGATAACTAAACACTAACTAATGTTAATAGGAAGACTTGGCTGATAACTAACACACTAACTAATGTTAATATGAAGACATGGCTGATAACTAACACACTAATGTTAATAGGAAGACTTGGCTGATAACTAACACACTAATGTTAATATGAAGACTTGGCTGATAACTAAACACTAACTAATGTTAATAGGAAGACTTGGCTGATAACTAAACACTAACTAATGTTAATAGGAAGACTTGGCTGATAACTAACACACTAATGTTAATAGGAAGACATGGCTGATAACTAACACACTAACTAATGTTAATATGAAGACTTGGCTGATAACTAACACACTAATGTTAATAGGAAGACTTGGCTGATAACTAAACACTAACTAATGTTAATAGGAAGACTTGGCTGATAACTAACACACTAATGTTAATAGGAAGACTTGGCTGATAACTAACACACTAATGTTAATAGGAAGACTTGGCTGATAACTAACACACTAATGTTAATAGGAAAGACTTGAAAGCTGATAACTAACACACTAATGTTAATAGGAAGACTTGGCTGATAACTAACACACTAATGTTAATAGGAAGACTTGGCTGATAACTAACACACTAATGTTAATAGGAAGACTTCGCTGATAACTAACACACTAATGTTAATAGAAAGACTTGGCTGATAACTAACACACTAATGTTAATAGGAAGACTTGGCTGATAACTAACACACTAATGTTAATAGGAAGACGTGGCTGATAACTAACACACTAACTAATGTTAATAGGAAGACTTGGCTGATAACTAACACACTAATGTTAATATGAAGACTTGGCTGATAACTAACACACTAATGTTAATAGGACGACTTGGCTGATAACTAACACACTAATGTTAATAGGAAGACTTGGCTGATAACTAACACACTAATGTTAATAGGAAGACTTGGCTGATAACTAACACACTAATGTTAATAGGAAGACTTGGCTGATAACTAACACACTAACTAATGTTAATAGGAAAACTTGGCTGATAACTAACACACTAATGTTAATAGGAAGACTTGGCTGATAACTAACACACTAACTAATGTTAATAGGAAGACTTGGCTGATAACTAACACACTAACTAATGTTAATAGGAAGACTTGGCTGATAACTAACACACTAACTAATGTTAATAGGAAGACTTGGCTGATAACTAACACACTAACTAATGTTAATAGGAAGACTTGGCTGATAACTAACACACTAATGTTAATATGAAGACATGGCTGATAACTAACACACTAATGTTAATAGGAAGACTTGGCTGATAACTAACACACTAATGTTAATATGAAGACTTGGCTGATAACTAACACACTAATGTTAATAGGAAGACATGGCTGATAACTAACACACTAATGTTAATAGGAAGACTTGGCTGATAACTAACACACTAACTAATGTTAATAGGAAGACTTGGCTGATAACTAACACACTAACTAATGTTAATAGGAAGACATGGCTGATAACTAACACACTAATGTTAATAGGAAGACTTGGCTGATAACTAACACACTAACTAATGTTAATAGGAAGACTTGGCTGATAACTAACACACTAATGTTAATATGAAGACGTGGCTGATAACTAACACACTAATGTTAATAGGAAGACTTGGCTGATAACTAACACACTAACTAATGTTAATAGGAAGACTTGGCTGATAACTAACACACTAATGTTAATAGGAAGACGTGGCTGATAACTAACACACTAATGTTAATAGGAAGACTTGGCTGATAACTAACACACTAATGTTAATAGAAAGACTTGGCTGATAACTAACACACTAATGTTAATAGGAAGACTTGGCTGATAACTAACACACTAACTAATGTTAATAGGAAAACTTGGCTGATAACTAACACACTAATGTTAATAGGAAGACTTGGCTGATAACTAACACACTAACTAATGTTAATAGGAAGACTTGGCCGATAACTAACACACTAACTAATGTTAATAGGAAGACTTGGCTGATAACTAACACACTAACTAATGTTAATAGGAAGACTTGGCTGATAACTAACACACTAATGTTAATAGGAAGACTTGGCTGATAACTAACACACTAACTAATGTTAATAGGAAGACTTGGCTGATAACTAACACACTAACTAATGTTAATATGAAGACATGGCTGATAACTAACACACTAATGTTAATATGAAGACATGGCTGATAACTAACACACTAATGTTAATAGGAAGACTTGGCTGATAACTAACACACTAATGTTAATATGAAGACTTGGCTGATAACTAACACACTAATGTTAATAGGAAGACATGGCTGATAACTAACACACTAATGTTAATAGGAAGACTTGGCTGATAACTAACACACTAACTAATGTTAATATGAAGACTTGGCTGATAACTAACACACTAATGTTAATATGAAGACGTGGCTGATAACTAACACACTAATGTTAATAGGAAGACTTGGCTGATAACTAACACACTAATGTTAATATGAAGACTTGGCTGATAACTAACACACTAACTAATGTTAATAGGAAGACTTGGCTGATAACTAACACACTAATGTTAATAGGAAGACGTGGCTGATAACTAACACACTAATGTTAATAGGAAGACTTGGCTGATAACTAACACACTAATGTTAATAGAAAGACTTGGCTGATAACTAACACACTAATGTTAATAGGAAGACTTGGCTGATAACTAACACACTAATGTTAATAGGAAGACTTGGCTGATAACTAACACACTAATGTTAATAGGAAGACTTGGCTGATAACTAACACACTAATGTTAATAGGAAGACTTGGCTGATAACTAACACACTAATGTTAATAGGAAGACTTGGCTGATAACTAACACACTAATGTTAATAGGAAGACTTGGCTGATAACTAACACACTAATGTTAATAGGAAGACTTGGCTGATAACTAACACACTAACTAATGTTAATAGGAAGACTTGGCTGATAACTAACACACTAACTAATGTTAATAGGAAGACTTGGCTGATAACTAACACACTAACTAATGTTAATAGGAAGACTTGGCTGATAACTAACACACTAATGTTAATAGGAAGACTTGGCTGATAACTAACACTAATGTTAATAGGAAGACTTGGCTGATAACTAACACTAACTAATGTTAATAGGAAGACTTGGCTGATAACTAACACACTAACTAATGTTAATAGGAAGACTTGGCTGATAACTAACACACTAATGTTAATATGAAGACATGGCTGATAACTAACACACTAATGTTAATAGGAAGACTTGGCTGATAACTAACACACTAATGTTAATATGAAGACTTGGCTGATAACTAACACACTAATGTTAATAGGAAGACTTGGCTGATAACTAACACACTAACTAATGTTAATAGAAAGACTTGGCTGATAACTAACACACTAATGTTAATAGGAAGACATGGCTGATAACTAACACACTAATGTTAATAGGAAGACTTGGCTGATAACTAACACACTAACTAATGTTAATAGAAAGACTTGGCTGATAACTAACACACTAATGTTAATAGGAAGACTTGGCTGATAACTAACACACTAACTAATGTTAATATGAAGACTTGGCTGATAACTAACACACTAATGTTAATAGAAGACTTGGCTGATAACTAACACACTAATGTTAATAGGAAGACTTGGCTGATAACTAACACACTAATGTTAATATGAAGACTTGGCTGATAACTAACACACTAACTAATGTTAATAGGAAGACTTGGCTGATAACTAACACACTAACTAATGTTAATAGGAAGACATGGCTGATAACTAACACACTAATGTTAATAGGAAGACTTGGCTGATAACTAACACACTAACTAATGTTAATAGGAAGACTTGGCTGATAACTAACACACTAATGTTAATAGGAAGACATGGCTGGTAACTAACACACTAACTAATGTTAATATGAAGACTTGGCTGATAACTAACACACTAATGTTAATATGAAGACGTGGCTGATAACTAACACACTAATGTTAATAGGAAGACTTGGCTGATAACTAACACACTAACTAATGTTAATAGGAAGACTTGGCTGATAACTAACACTAATGTTAATAGGAAGACTTGTGGCTGATAACTAACACACTAATGTTAATAGGAAGACTTGGCTGATAACTAACACACTAATGTTAATAGAAAGACTTGGCTGATAACTAACACACTAATGTTAATAGGAAGACTTGGCTGATAACTAACACACTAATGTTAATAGAAAGACTTGGCTGATAACTAACACACTAATGTTAATAGGAAGACTTGGCTGATAACTAACACACTAATGTTAATAGGAAGACTTGGCTGATAACTAACACACTAATGTTAATAGGAAGACATGGCTGATAACTAACACTAATGTTAATAGGAAGACTTGGCTGATAACTAACACACTAATGTTAATATGAAGACATGGCTGATAACTAACACACTAACTAATGTTAATAGAAAGACTTGGCTGATAACTAACACACTAATGTTAATATGAAGACGTGGCTGATAACTAACACACTAATGTTAATAGGAAGACTTGGCTGATAACTAACACACTAACTAATGTTAATAGGAAGACTTGGCTGATAACTAACACACTAACTAATGTTAATAGGAAGACATGGCTGATAACTAACACACTAATGTTAATAGGAAGACTTGGCTGATAACTAACACACTAATGTTAATAGGAAGACATGGCTGATAACTAACACACTAACTAATGTTAATATGAAGACTTGGCTGATAACTAACACACTAATGTTAATAGGAAGACTTGGCTGATAACTAACACACTAATGTTAATATGAAGACTTGGCTGATAACTAACACACTAATGTTAATAGGAAGACATGGCTGATAACTAACACACTAATGTTAATAGGAAGACTTGGCTGATAACTAACACACTAACTAATGTTAATAGAAAGACTTGGCTGATAACTAACACACTAATGTTAATAGGAAGACTTGGCTGATAACTAACACACTAACTAATGTTAATATGAAGACTTGGCTGATAACTAACACACTAATGTTAATATGAAGACTTGGCTGATAACTAACACACTAATGTTAATATGAAGACTTGGCTGATAACTAACACACTAACTAATGTTAATAGGAAGACTTGGCTGATAACTAACACACTAACTAATGTTAATAGGAAGACATGGCTGATAACTAACACACTAATGTTAATAGGAAGACTTGGCTGATAACTAACACACTAATGTTAATAGGAAGACTTGGCTGATAACTAACACACTAATGTTAATAGAAAGACTTGGCTGATAACTAACACACTAATGTTAATAGGAAGACTTGGCTGATAACTAACACACTAATGTTAATAGAAAGACTTGGCTGATAACTAACACACTAATGTTAATAGGAAGACTTGGCTGATAACTAACACACTAATGTTAATAGGAAGACTTGGCTGATAACTAACACACTAATGTTAATAGGAAGACATGGCTGATAACTACACACTAATGTTAATAGGAAGACTTGGCTGATAACTAACACACTAATGTTAATATGAAGACATGGCTGATAACTAACACACTAACTAATGTTAATAGAAAGACTTGGCTGATAACTAACACACTAATGTTAATATGAAGACGTGGCTGATAACTAACACACTAATGTTAATAGGAAGACTTGGCTGATAACTAACACACTAACTAATGTTAATAGGAAGACTTGGCTGATAACTAGGAAGACACACTAACTAATGTTAATAGGAAGACTTGGCTGATAACTAACACACTAATGTTAATAGGAAGACATGGCTGATAACTAACACACTAACTAATGTTAATAGGAAGACTTGGCTGATAACTAACACACTAATGTTAATAGGAAGACTTGGCTGATAACTAACACACTAATGTTAATATGAAGACTTGGCTGATAACTAACACTAACTAATGTTAATAGGAAGACATGGCTGATAACTAACACACTAATGTTAATAGGAAGACTTGGCTGATAACTAACACACTAACTAATGTTAATAGGAACTTGGCTGATAACTAACACACTAATGTTAATATGAAGACTTGGCTGATAACTAACACACTAACTAATGTTAATAGGAAGACTTGGCTGATAACTAACACACTAATGTTAATATGAAGACTTGGCTGATAACTAACACACTAATGTTAATAGGAAGACTTGGCTGATAACTAACACACTAATGTTAATATGAAGACTTGGCTGATAACTAACACACTAACTAATGTTAATAGGAAGACTTGGCTGATAACTAACACACTAACTAATGTTAATAGGAAGACATGGCTGATAACTAACACACTAATGTTAATAGGAAGACTTGGCTGATAACTACACTAACTAATGTTAATAGGAAGACTTGGCTGATAACTAACACACTAATGTTAATAGGAAGACATGGCTGATAACTAACACACTAACTAATGTTAATATGAAGACTTGGCTGATAACTAACACACTAATGTTAATATGAAGACGTGGCTGATAACTAACACACTAATGTTAATAGGAAGACTTGGCTGATAACTAACACACTAACTAATGTTAATAGGAAGACTTGGCTGATAACTAACACACTAATGTTAATAGGAAGATGTGGCTGATAACTAACACACTAATGTTAATAGGAAGACTTGGCTGATAACTAACACACTAATGTTAATAGAAAGACTTGGCTGATAACTAACACACTAATGTTAATAGGAAGACTTGGCTGATAACTAACACACTAATGTTAATAGGAAGACTTGGCTGATAACTAACACACTAATGTTAATAGGAAGACTTGGCTGATAACTAACACACTAATGTTAATAGAAAGACTTGGCTGATAACTAACACACTAATGTTAATAGGAAGACTTGGCTGATAACTAACACACTAATGTTAATAGGAAGACTTGGCTGATAACTAACACACTAATGTTAATAGGAAGACATGGCTGATAACTAACACACTAATGTTAATAGGAAGACTTGGCTGATAACTAACACACTAATGTTAATATGAAGACATGGCTGATAACTAACACACTAACTAATGTTAATAGAAAGACTTGGCTGATAACTAACACACTAATGTTAATATGAAGACGTGGCTGATAACTAACACACTAATGTTAATAGGAAGACTTGGCTGATAACTAACACACTAACTAATGTTAATAGGAAGACTTGGCTGATAACTAACACACTAACTAATGTTAATAGGAAGACATGGCTGATAACTAACACACTAATGTTAATAGGAAGACTTGGCTGATAACTAACACACTAATGTTAATAGGAAGACTTGGCTGATAACCAACACACTAATGTTAATAGGAAGACATGGCTGATAACTAACACACTAACTAATGTTAATATGAAGACTTGGCTGATAACTAACACACTAATGTTAATAGGAAGACTTGGCTGATAACTAACACACTAATGTTAATAGGAAGACTTGGCTGATAACTAACACACTAATGTTAATAGAAAGACTTGGCTGATAACTAACACACTAATGTTAATAGGAAGACTTGGCTGATAACTAACACACTAATGTTAATAGGAAGACTTGGCTGATAACTAACACACTAATGTTAATAGGAAGACTTGGCTGATAACTAACACACTAATGTTAATAGGAAGACTTGGCTGATAACTAACAACTAATGTTAATAGGAAGACTTGGCTGATAACTAACAACTAATGTTAATAGGAAGACTTGGCTGATAACTAACACACTAATGTTAATAGGAAGACTTGGCTGATAACTAACACACTAACTAATGTTAATAGGAAGACTTGGCTGATAACTAACACACTAACTAATGTTAATAGGAAGACTTGGCTGATAACTAACACACTAACTAATGTTAATAGGAAGACTTGGCTGATAACTAACACACTAACTAATGTTAATAGGAAGACTTGGCTGATAACTAACACACTAACTAATGTTAATAGGAAGACGTGGCTGATAACTAACACACTAATGTTAATATGAAGACATGGCTGATAACTAACACACTAATGTTAATAGGAAGACTTGGCTGATAACTAACACACTAATGTTAATATGAAGACATGGCTGATAACTCAAACACTAATGTTAATAGGAAGACTTGGCTGATAACTAACACACTAATGTTAATAGGAAGACTTGGCTGATAACTAACACACTAATGTTAATAGGAAGACTTGGCTGATAACTAACACTAATGTTAATATGAAGACTTGGCTGATAACTAACACACTAATGTTAATAGGAAGACTTGGCTGATAACTAACACACTAATGTTAATATGAAGACATGGCTGATAACTAACACACTAACTAATGTTAATATGAAGACTTGGCTGATAACTAACACACTAACTAATGTTAATAGGAAGACTTGGCTGATAACTAACACACTAATGTTAATAGGAAGACTTGGCTGATAACTAACACACTAATGTTAATAGGAAGACTTGGCTGATAACTAACACACTAATGTTAATAGGACGTGTGGCTGATAACTAACACACTAACTAATGTTAATAGGAAGACTTGGCTGATAACTAACACACTAATGTTAATAGGAAGACTTGGCTGATAACTAACAACTAATGTTAATATGAAGACATGGCTGATAACTAACACACTAACTAATGTTAATAGGAAGACGTGGCTGATAACTAACACACTAATGTTAATATGAAGACATGGCTGATAACTAACACACTAACTAATGTTAATAGGAAGACTTGGCTGATAACTAACACACTAATGTTAATAGGAAGACTTGGCTGATAACTAACACACTAATGTTAATAGGAAGACTTGGCTGATAACTAACACTAATGTTAATAGGAAGACATGGCTGATAACTAACTAATGTTAATAGGAAGACACTAACTAATGTTAATAGGAAGACATGGCTGATAACTAACACACTAACTAATGTTAATAGAAACTTGGCTGACATGGCTGATAACTAACACACTAATGTTAATAGGAAGACTTGGCTGATAACTAACACACTAACTAATGTTAATAGGAAGACTTGGCTGATAACTAACACTAATGTTAATGGCTGATAACTAACACACTAATGTTAATAGGAAGACTTGGCTGATAACTAACACACTAATGTTAATAGGAAGACTTGGCTGATAACTAAACACACTAATGTTAATATGAAGACTTGGCTGATAACTAAACACACTAATGTTAATAGGAAGACTTGGCTGATAACTAACACACTAATGTTAATATGAAGACTTGGCTGATAACTAACACACTAATGTTAATAGGAAGACATGGCTGATAACTAACACACTAATGTTAATAGGAAGACTTGGCTGATAACTACACTAACTAATGTTAATAGGAAGACTTGGCTGATAACTAACACACTAATGTTAATAACTTGGCTGTTAATAATGTTAATATGAAGACTTGGCTGATAACTAACACACTAATGTTAATATGAAGACTTGGCTGATAACTAACACACTAATGTTAATAGGAAGACTTGGCTGATAACTAACACACTAATGTTAATAGGAAGACTTGGCTGATAACTAACACACTAACTAATGTTAATAGGAAGACTTGGCTGATAACTAACACACTAACTAATGTTAATAGGAAGACTTGGCTGATAACTAACACACACGTGGCTGATAACTAACTAATGTTAATAGGAAGACTTGGCTGATAACTAACACACTAATGTTAATAGGAAGACTTGGCTGATAACTAACACACTAATGTTAATAGGAAGACTTGGCTGATAACTAACACACTAATGTTAATATGAAGACTTGGCTGATAACTAATGTTAATGGAAACTGATAACTAACACTAATGTTAATAGGAAGACTTGGCTGATAACTAACACACTAATGTTAATAGGAAGACATGGCTGATAACTAACACACTAATGTTAATAGGAAGACTTGGCTGATAACTAACACACTAATGTTAATATGAAGACATGGCTGATAACTAACACACTAACTAATGTTAATAGAAAGACTTGGCTGATAACTAACACACTAATGTTAATATGAAGACGTGGCTGATAACTAACACACTAATGTTAATAGGAAGACTTGGCTGATAACTAACACACTAACTAATGTTAATAGGAAGACTTGGCTGATAACTAACACACTAACTAATGTTAATAGGAAGACATGGCTGATAACTAACACACTAATGTTAATAGGAAGACTTGGCTGATAACTAACACACTAATGTTAATAGGAAGACATGGCTGATAACTAAACACTAACTAATGTTAATAGGAAGACTTGGCTGATAACTAACACACTAATGTTAATAGGAAGACTTGGCTGATAACTAACACACTAATGTTAATATGAAGACTTGGCTGATAACTAACACACTAATGTTAATAGGAAGACATGGCTGATAACTAACACACTAATGTTAATAGGAAGACTTGGCTGATAACTAACACACTAACTAATGTTAATAGGAAGACTTGGCTGATAACTAACACACTAATGTTAATAGGAAGACTTGGCTGATAACTAACACACTAACTAATGTTAATATGAAGACTTGGCTGATAACTAACACACTAATGTTAATATGAAGACGTGGCTGATAACTAACACACTAATGTTAATAGGAAGACTTGGCTGATAACTAACACTAATGTTAATATGAAGACTTGGCTGATAACTAACACACTAACTAATGTTAATAGGAAGACTTGGCTGATAACTAACACACTAACTAATGTTAATAGGAAGACATGGCTGATAACTAACACTAATGTTAATAGGAAGACTTGGCTGATAACTAACACTAACTAATGTTAATAGGAAGACTTGGCTGATAACTAACACTAATGTTAATAGGAAGACATGGCTGATAACTAACACTAACTAATGTTAATATGAAGACTTGGCTGATAACTAACAACAGCGTGGCACTAACTAATGTTAATAGGAAGACTTGGCTGATAACTAACACACTAACTAATGTTAATAGGAAGACTTGGCTGATAACTAACACACTAATGTTAATAGGAAGATGTGGCTGATAACTAACACACTAATGTTAATAGGAAGACTTGGCTGATAACTAACACACTAATGTTAATAGAAAGACTTGGCTGATAACTAACACACTAATGTTAATAGGAAGACTTGGCTGATAACTAACACACTAATGTTAATAGGAAGACTTGGCTGATAACTAACACACTAATGTTAATAGGAAGACTTGGCTGATAACTAACACACTAATGTTAATAGGAAGACTTGGCTGATAACTAACACACTAATGTTAATAGGAAGACTTGGCTGATAACTAACACACTAATGTTAATAGGAAGACTTGGCTGATAATAACTAATGTTAATAGGAAGACATGGCTGATAACTAACACACTAATGTTAATAGGAAGACTTGGCTGATAACTAACACACTAATGTTAATATGAAGACATGGCTGATAACTAACACACTAACTAATGTTAATAGAAAGACTTGGCTGATAACTAACACACTAATGTTAATATGAAGACGTGGCTGATAACTAACACACTAATGTTAATAGGAAGACTTGGCTGATAACTAACACACTAACTAATGTTAATAGGAAGACTTGGCTGATAACTAACACACTAACTAATGTTAATAGGAAGACATGGCTGATAACTAACACACTAATGTTAATAGGAAGACTTGGCTGATAACTAACACACTAATGTTAATAGGAAGACTTGGCTGATAACTAACACACTAATGTTAATAGGAAGACATGGCTGATAACTAACACACTAACTAATGTTAATAGGAAGACTTGGCTGATAACTAACACACTAATGTTAATAGGAAGACTTGGCTGATAACTAACACACTAATGTTAATAGGAAGACTTGGCTGATAACTAACACACTAATGTTAATAGGAAGACTTGGCTGATAACTAACACACTAATGTTAATAGGAAGACTTGGCTGATAACTAACACTAATGTTAATAGGGAAGACTTGGCTGATTAATATGTTAATAGGAAGACTTGGCTGATAACTAACACACTAATGTTAATAGAAAGACTTGGCTGATAACTAACACACTAATGTTAATAGGAAGACTTGGCTGATAACTAACACTAATGTTAATAGGAAGACTGGCTGAATAACACACTAATGTTAATAGGAAGACTTGGCTGATAACTAACACACTAACTAATGTTAATAGGAAGACTTGGCTGATAACTAACACACTAACTAATGTTAATAGGAAGACTTGGCTGATAACTAACACACTAACTAATGTTAATAGGAAGACTTGGCTGATAACTAACACACTAACTAATGTTAATAGGAAGACTTGGCTGATAACTAACACACTAACTAATGTTAATAGGAAGACGTGGCTGATAACTAACACACTAATGTTAATATGAAGACATGGCTGATAACTAACACACTAATGTTAATAGGAAGACTTGGCTGATAACTAACACACTAATGTTAATATGAAGACATGGCTGATAACTAACACACTAATGTTAATAGGAAGACTTGGCTGATAACCAACACACTAATGTTAATAGGAAGACTTGGCTGATAACTAACACACTAATGTTAATAGGAAGACTTGGCTGATAACTAACACACTAATGTTAATAGGAAGACTTGGCTGATAACTAACACACTAATGTTAATAGGAAGACTTGGCTGATAACTAACACACTAATGTTAATATGAAGACATGGCTGATAACTAACACACTAACTAATGTTAATATGAAGACTTGGCTGATAACTAACACACTAACTAATGTTAATAGGAAGACTTGGCTGATAACTAACACACTAATGTTAATAGGAAGACTTGGCTGATAACTAAAACACTAATGTTAATAGGAAGACTTGGCTGATAACTAACACACTAATGTTAATAGGAAGACTTGGCTGATAACTAACACACTAACTAATGTTAATAGGAAGACTTGGCTGATAACTAACACACTAATGTTAATAGGAAGACTTGGCTGATAACTAACACACTAATGTTAATAGGAAGACATGGCTGATAACTAACACACTAACTAATGTTAATAGGAAGACGTGGCTGATAACTAACACACTAATGTTAATATGAAGACATGGCTGATAACTAACACACTAACTAATGTTAATAGGAAGACGTGGCTGATAACTAACACACTAATGTTAATAGGAAGACATGGCTGATAACTAACACACTAACTAATGTTAATAGGAAGACGTGGCTGATAACTAACACACTAACTAATGTTAATAGGAAGACATGGCTGATAACTAACACACTAACTAATGTTAATAGGAAGACTTGGCTGATAACTAACACACTAACTAATGTTAATAGGAAAGACTTGGCTGATAACTAACACACTAATGTTAATAGGAAGACTTGGCTGATAACTAACACACTAACTAATGTTAATATGAAGACATGGCTGATAACTACACACTAATGTTAATAGGAAGACTTGGCTGATAACTAACACACTAATGTTAATAGGAAGACTTGGCTGATAACTAACACACTAATGTTAATAGGAAGACTTGGCTGATAACTAACACACTAATGTTAATATGAAGACTTGGCTGATAACTAACACACTAATGTTAATGTTAGGAAGACTTGGCTGATAACTAACACACTAATGTTAATATGAAGACATGGCTGATAACTAACACACTAACTAATGTTAATATGAAGACTTGGCTGATAACTAACACACTAACTAATGTTAATAGGAAGACTTGGCTGATAACTAACACACTAATGTTAATAGGAAGACTTGGCTGATAACTAACACACTAATGTTAATAGGAAGACTTGGCTGATAACTAACACACTAATGTTAATAGGACGACGTGGCTGATAACTAACACACTAACTAATGTTAATAGGAAGACTTGGCTGATAACTAACACACTAATGTTAATAGGAAGACTTGGCTGATAACTAACACACTAATGTTAATATGAAGACATGGCTGATAACTAACACACTAACTAATGTTAATAGGAAGACGTGGCTGATAACTAACACACTAATGTTAATATGAAGACATGGCTGATAACTAACACACTAACTAATGTTAATAGGAAGACGTGGCTGATAACTAACACACTAATGTTAATAGGAAGACTTGGCTGATAACTAACACACTAATGTTAATATGAAGACTTGGCTGATAACTAACACACTAATGTTAATAGGAAGACTTGGCTGATAACTAACACACTAATGTTAATAGGAAGACTTGGCTGATAACTAACACACTAATGTTAATAGAAAGACTTGGCTGATAACTAACACACTAATGTTAATAGGAAGACTTGGCTGATAACTAACACACTAATGTTAATAGGAAGACTTGGCTGATAACTAACACACTAATGTTAATAGGAAGACATGGCTGATAACTAACACACTAATGTTAATAGGAAGACTTGGCTGATAACTAACACACTAATGTTAATATGAAGACATGGCTGATAACTAACACACTAACTAATGTTAATAGAAAGACTTGGCTGATAACTAACACACTAATGTTAATATGAAGACTTGGCTGATAACTAACACACTAATGTTAATAGGAAGACTTGGCTGATAACTAACACACTAACTAATGTTAATAGGAAGACTTGGCTGATAACTAACACACTAACTAATGTTAATAGGAAGACATGGCTGATAACTAACACACTAATGTTAATAGGAAGACTTGGCTGATAACTAACACACTAATGTTAATAGGAAGACTTGGCTGATAACTAACACACTAATGTTAATAGGAAGACATGGCTGATAACTAACACACTAACTAATGTTAATAGGAAGACTTGGCTGATAACTAACACACTAATGTTAATAGGAAGACTTGGCTGATAACTAACACTAATGTTAATAGGAAGACTTGGCTGATAACTAACACACTAATGTTAATAGAAAGACTTGGCTGATAACTAACACACTAATGTTAATAGGAAGACTTGGCTGATAACTAACACACTAATGTTAATAGGAAGACTTGGCTGATAACTAACACACTAATGTTAATAGGAAGACTTGGCTGATAACTAACACACTAATGTTAATAGAAAGACTTGGCTGATAACTAACACACTAATGTTAATAGGAAGACTTGGCTGATAACTAACACACTAATGTTAATAGGAAGACTTGGCTGATAACTAACACACTAATGTTAATAGGAAGACTTGGCTGATAACTAACACACTAACTAATGTTAATAGGAAGACTTGGCTGATAACTAACACACTAACTAATGTTAATAGGAAGACTTGGCTGATAACTAACACACTAACTAATGTTAATAGGAAGACTTGGCTGATAACTAACACACTAACTAATGTTAATAGGAAGACTTGGCTGATAACTAAACACTAACTAATGTTAATAGGAAGACGTGGCTGATAACTAACACACTAATGTTAATATGAAGACTTGGCTGATAACTAACACACTAATGTTAATAGGAAGACTTGGCTGATAACTAACACACTAATGTTAATATGAAGACATGGCTGATAACTAACACACTAATGTTAATAGGAAGACTTGGCTGATAACTAACACACTAATGTTAATAGGAAGACTTGGCTGATAACTAACACACTAATGTTAATAGGAAGAGATAACTAACACACTAATGTTAATATGAAGACTGGCTGATAACTAACACACTAATGTTAATAGGAAGACTTGGCTGATAACTAACACACTAATGTTAATATGAAGACATGGCTGATAACTAACACACTAACTAATGTTAATATGAAGACTTGGCTGATAACTAACACACTAACTAATGTTAATAGGAAGACTTGGCTGATAACTAACACACTAATGTTAATAGGAAGACTTGGCTGATAACTAACACACTAATGTTAATAGGAAGACTTGGCTGATAACTAACACACTAATGTTAATAGGACGACGTGGCTGATAACTAACACACTAACTAATGTTAATAGGAAGACTTGGCTGATAACTAACACACTAATGTTAATAGGAAGACTTGGCTGATAACTAACACACTAATGTTAATATGAAGACATGGCTGATAACTAACACACTAACTAATGTTAATAGGAAGACGTGGCTGATAACTAACACACTAATGTTAATATGAAGACATGGCTGATAACTAACACACTAACTAATGTTAATAGGAAGACGTGGCTGATAACTAACACACTAATGTTAATAGGAAGACATGGCTGATAACTAACACACTAACTAATGTTAATAGGAAGACGTGGCTGATAACTAACACACTAACTAATGTTAATAGGAAGACATGGCTGATAACTAACACACTAACTAATGTTAATAGGAAGACGTGGCTGATAACTAACACACTAACTAATGTTAATAGGAAGACGTGGCTGATAACTAACACACTAATGTTAATATGAAGACATGGCTGATAACTAACACACTAATGTTAATAGGAAGACTTGGCTGATAACTAACACACTAATGTTAATATGAAGACATGGCTGATAACTAACACACTAATGTTAATAGGAAGACTTGGCTGATAACTAACACACTAATGTTAATAGGAAGACTTGGCTGATAACTAACACACTAATGTTAATAGGAAGACTTGGCTGATAACTAACACACTAATGTTAATATGAAGACTTGGCTGATAACTAACACACTAATGTTAATAGGAAGACTTGGCTGATAACTAACACACTAATGTTAATATGAAGACATGGCTGATAACTAACACACTAATGTTAATATGAAGACTTGGCTGATAACTAAACACTAACTAATGTTAATAGGAAGACTTGGCTGATAACTAACACACTAATGTTAATAGGAAGACTTGGCTGATAACTAACACACTAATGTTAATAGGAAGACTTGGCTGATAACTAACACACTAATGTTAATAGGAAGACGTGGCTGATAACTAACACACTAACTAATGTTAATAGGAAGACTTGGCTGATAACTAACACACTAATGTTAATAGGAAGACTTGGCTGATAACTAACACACTAATGTTAATAGGAAGACATGGCTGATAACTAACACACTAACTAATGTTAATAGGAAGACGTGGCTGATAACTAACACACTAATGTTAATATGAAGACATGGCTGATAACTAACACACTAACTAATGTTAATAGGAAGACGTGGCTGATAACTAACACACTAATGTTAATAGGAAGACATGGCTGATAACTAACACACTAACTAATGTTAATAGGAAGACGTGGCTGATAACTAACACACTAACTAATGTTAATAGGAAGACATGGCTGATAACTAACACACTAACTAATGTTAATAGGAAGACGTGGCTGATAACTAACACACTAACTAATGTTAATAGGAAGACTTGGCTGATAACTAACACACTAATGTTAATATGAAGACATGGCTGATAACTAACACTAATGTTAATAGGAAGACTTGGCTGATAACACTAATGTTAATATGAAGACATGGCTGATAACTAACACACTAATGTTAATAGGAAGACTTGGCTGATAACTAACACACTAATGTTAATAGGAAGACTTGGCTGATAACTAACACACTAATGTTAATAGGAAGACTTGGCTGATAACTAACACACTAATGTTAATATGAAGACTTGGCTGATAACTAACACACTAATGTTAATAGGAAGACTTGGCTGATAACTAACACACTAATGTTAATATGAAGACATGGCTGATAACTAACACACTAACTAATGTTAATATGAAGACTTGGCTGATAACTAACACACTAACTAATGTTAATAGGAAGACTTGGCTGATAACTAACACACTAATGTTAATAGGAAGACTTGGCTGATAACTAACACACTAATGTTAATAGGAAGACTTGGCTGATAACTAACACACTAATGTTAAGAAGACGTGGCTGATAACTAAACACACTAATGTTAATAGGAAGACTTGGCTGATAACTAACACACTAATGTTAATAGGAAGACTTGGCTGATAACTAACACACTAATGTTAATATGAAGACATGGCTGATAACTAACACTAACTAATGTTAATAGGAAGACGTGGCTGATAACTAACACACTAATGTTAATATGAAGACATGGCTGATAACTAAACACTAACTAATGTTAATAGGAAGACGTGGCTGATAACTAACACTAATGTTAATGTTAATAGGAAGACTTGGCTGATAACTAACACACTAATGTTAATAGGAAGACTTGGCTGATAACTAACACACTAATGTTAATAGGAAGACTTGGCTGATAACTAACACACTAATGTTAATAGAAAGACTTGGCTGATAACTAACACACTAATGTTAATAGGAAGACTTGGCTGATAACTAACACACTAATGTTAATAGGAAGACTTGGCTGATAACTAACACACTAATGTTAATAGGAAGACATGGCTGATAACTAACACACTAATGTTAATAGGAAGACTTGGCTGATAACTAACACACTAATGTTAATATGAAGACATGGCTGATAACACACTAACTAATGTTAATAGAAAGACTTGGCTGATAACTAACACACTAATGTTAATATGAAGACGTGGCTGATAACTAACACACTAATGTTAATAGGAAGACTTGGCTGATAACTAACACACTAACTAATGTTAATAGGAAGACTTGGCTGATAACTAACACACTAACTAATGTTAATAGGAAGACATGGCTGATAACTAACACACTAATGTTAATAGGAAGACTTGGCTGATAACTAACACACTAATGTTAATAGGAAGACTTGGCTGATAACTAACACACTAATGTTAATAGGAAGACATGGCTGATAACTAACACACTAACTAATGTTAATATGAAGACTTGGCTGATAACTAACACACTAATGTTAATAGGAAGACTTGGCTGATAACTAACACACTAATGTTAATAGGAAGACTTGGCTGATAACTAACACACTAATGTTAATAGAAAGACTTGGCTGATAACTAACACACTAATGTTAATAGGAAGACTTGGCTGATAACTAACACACTAATGTTAATAGGAAGACTTGGCTGATAACTAACACACTAATGTTAATAGGAAGACTTGGCTGATAACTAACACACTAATGTTAATAGAAAGACTTGGCTGATAACTAACACACTAATGTTAATAGGAAGACTTGGCTGATAACTAACACACTAATGTTAATAGGAAGACTTGGCTGATAACTAACACACTAATGTTAATAGGAAGACTTGGCTGATAACTAACACACTAACTAATGTTAATAGGAAGACTTGGCTGATAACTAACACACTAACTAATGTTAATAGGAAGACTTGGCTGATAACTAACACACTAACTAATGTTAATAGGAAGACTTGGCTGATAACTAACACACTAACTAATGTTAATAGGAAGACTTGGCTGATAACTAACACACTAACTAATGTTAATAGGAAGACGTGGCTGATAACTAACACACTAATGTTAATATGAAGACATGGCTGATAACTAACACACTAATGTTAATAGGAAGACTTGGCTGATAACTAACACACTAATGTTAATATGAAGACATGGCTGATAACTAACACACTAATGTTAATAGGAAGACTTGGCTGATAACTAACACACTAATGTTAATAGGAAGACTTGGCTGATAACTAACACACTAATGTTAATAGGAAGACTTGGCTGATAACTAACACACTAATGTTAATATGAAGACTTGGCTGATAACTAACACACTAATGTTAATAGGAAGACTTGGCTGATAACTAACACACTAATGTTAATATGAAGACATGGCTGATAACTAAACACTAACTAATGTTAATATGAAGACTTGGCTGATAACTAACACACTAACTAATGTTAATAGGAAGACTTGGCTGATAACTAACACACTAATGTTAATAGGAAGACTTGGCTGATAACTAACACACTAATGTTAATAGGAAGACTTGGCTGATAACTAAACACTAATGTTAATAGGGAACTGATAACACTAACTAATGTTAATAGGAAGACTTGGCTGATAACTAACACACTAATGTTAATAGGAAGACTTGGCTGATAACTAACACACTAATGTTAATATGAAGACATGGCTGATAACTAACACACTAACTAATGTTAATAGGAAGACGTGGCTGATAACTAACACACTAATGTTAATATGAAGACATGGCTGATAACTAACACACTAACTAATGTTAATAGGAAGACGTGGCTGATAACTAACACACTAATGTTAATAGGAAGACTTGGCTGATAACTAACACACTAACTAATGTTAATAGGAAGCGTGGCTGTTAAGTAATGTTAATAGGAAGACATGGCTGATAACTAACACACTAACTAATGTTAATAGGAAGACGTGGCTGATAACTAACACACTAACTAATGTTAATAGGAAGACGTGGCTGATAACTAACACACTAATGTTAATATGAAGACATGGCTGATAACTAACACACTAATGTTAATAGGAAGACTTGGCTGATAACTAACACACTAATGTTAATATGAAGACATGGCTGATAACTAACACACTAATGTTAATAGGAAGACTTGGCTGATAACTAACACACTAATGTTAATAGGAAGACTTGGCTGATAACTAACACACTAATGTTAATAGGAAGACTTGGCTGATAACTAACACACTAATGTTAATATGAAGACTTGGCTGATAACTAACACACTAATGTTAATAGGAAGACTTGGCTGATAACTAACACACTAATGTTAATATGAAGACATGGCTGATAACTAACACACTAACTAATGTTAATATGAAGACTTGGCTGATAACTAAACACTAACTAATGTTAATAGGAAGAGATAACTAACACACTAATGTTAATAGGAAGACTTGGCTGATAACTAACACACTAATGTTAATAGGAAGACTTGGCTGATAACTAACACACTAATGTTAATAGGACGACGTGGCTGATAACTAACACACTAACTAATGTTAATAGGAAGACTTGGCTGATAACTAACACACTAATGTTAATAGGAAGACTTGGCTGATAACTAACACACTAATGTTAATATGAAGACATGGCTGATAACTAACACACTAACTAATGTTAATAGGAAGACGTGGCTGATAACTAACACACTAATGTTAATATGAAGACATGGCTGATAACTAACACACTAACTAATGTTAATAGGAAGACGTGGCTGATAACTAACACACTAATGTTAATAGGAAGACATGGCTGATAACTAACACACTAACGTTAATATGAAGACTTGGCTGATAACTAACACACTAATGTTAATAGGAAGACTTGGCTGATAACTAACACACTAATGTTAATAGGAAGACTTGGCTGATAACTAACACACTAACTAATGTTAATAGGAAGACTTGGCTGATAACTAACACACTAATGTTAATATGAAGACTTGGCTGCTCAGTGAGGATCACTCACTCTTGCATTAATTAATTCCTCTGTCAACACGATCAAACTATTAGAACTATTACAACACTAAAACCATTAGACAAACTGGCTGTTACATCAGTGATCTCAGACTCATCCCTCTTTCTCAATCCCTGAGTTGTGTTCATTTCCACTTTAGAACCCAAGGGAATGTTGAGGTTGAGGTTTTATGGAGAACTCTGTATAAAGTATAAAAAGTGGGACACAGTCAGTCAGAGGACAAGATCTACACCCGGGTTAATGAGTGTCACCCCTGTTGACGGAATGATCCCCTCAAAAACAGATGCTGATTAATGTCGGGTAGCGTAGCGCCAATCAGGCAAACAGGGGGATATGGTGTTCCGTTGGTGGCATCTACTGGGGAGACGCGGCTACTACAGTTACTACAGTATTCCATCCCAGGTTGGCAAATTAGGCCCTCATCTATAGATTTCACATGACTGGGCAGGGGCGCAGCTATGGGTGGACCTGTGAGGGCATAGGCCCACACTCTTGGGAGCAATAATGCTAATTACATGTCCACAGGGGCACGGATAACGACCTTAGGGTTTTTAATCATGTTTACATACTGTTTTACCCACTTCATGTGTTCTAGTCAAGGCTCATCCTACATAACTACTGCTGTACATATATTTTCTATTCATATACTGTCCACAAGGTCAATACACACAGACTCTGACATTGCTCGTTCTGATATTTCTTAATTTCTTTATTTTCATTTAGGGGATTTGTGTGTATTGTTCGGTATTACTGCACTGTTTGAGCTATGAACATAAGCATCTCACTGCACCTGCGATAAAATCTGCTAAATATACAGTATGTACATGAGCAATAACATGTCATTTAACTTGTAGATCACTGATTCCGCACAGTACAACCGTAATGTAGTAGATGTCAAACACACACATTATGTGAACCTCTACTGCTATTGTTTGCCACTAGAGAGTTGGGAAGTATTTAAGACACAACACATAAGATTGAAAGAGAGGTTGCTATGTGAAAAATCTTCCTTGATAGTGTCATGACGTTGGCCTAGGGGATAGGTTTATGACAGTCATAAATACCTCTTCTCCCCTTTTTCCTCTCTCTAACCTACTGAGGTTACATTTGCAAAACCCTTGGTTAACATAGAGATTCTGGGAACATCAGTAGGTGGGGGGGAAATGAACTATATTCTGGTAATCCGAACAATTGAACATATGCGGTGGTACTTAATGAATATGATGTCAGTTCAGTTGTCATCTGAGACATTCTCATCACTGACAAGATGACAAACTCTACAGTGGAAAGTCTACACATCAGAGTTATCAGATTCACATGGAATTGTTGTTCAATTTAAATGTTTGAATATGAAATTATTTGTGACGGGATGAAATGTGATTTTAGCTTCTAAAATGTGAGATGTGGGTTGTCATAAGTTAGGGCTGCTCACTCAGTGGCCCGCCTCGGTGAAGGGACATGGGCTATAAAACTTTTCAAACACGCCCTCTTCTCCCTTCCTAAATAAAGCCTTGACAACAACAGAACTTCCTGTTCCGAAGATGTAGGGACGACGGTCCTATGTCAGAATGGTTCAGATAATAACTACAGAACGAAGCCAACATCAGCGTGAGCTTCGGTTGAGAATGGTATGAACTTTGAACTCTTATTCACTACAGAAGTGATACCTCCTAGCCGTTGAGTTAGCAACAGCAGATGCAACGAGGGTTAGGAAGGAACAGACAGTGTATCCCGTCTATCACACAACGACGTTACTACAACGTATCCAATTGACAACCAGAGACATTCTTCAAAGGACAAAGGACTCGGTTTGGCAACACGGTCTTCCATCTACCACCAAACTACTGAAGTGCAGCTCAGAGTAAATATTTATTGCATTTTCCTTTTCCAAATGGGCAGTAATTTAGAATGCATCAGATACTGTATTTACGATAGCACAGCTTCTTCGCTTTGTTCCTCAGTCTTCCCGCTCTTTCACTCAAACCCAGCCCTTTTCCTTTGTGTAACAAGCTGTCATATCTGTTCCGCCCGCTAGGGACGTTTTCCTTTATGACGTAATTTGTAATCAAGTTATGATTAATTGTGTGTATGTGAATTCTGTGTGATTAGTTAGGTATTTAGTAAATAAATAATTAAACCCAATTTTGTATTGCTGATTCAAATTTTTAGCCAGGGTTCTTGCAGATAACCAAGAATTTACAACTTTCAGATGAGACTGAAGTAAGATGAAGATTAATATTAATATTACTAGATCTTTAAGAGTTTATTCGGAAGGTAACAGCTCTATAAATATTATTTTGTGGTGCCCGACTCTCTAGTTAATTACATTTACATGATTAGCTCAATCAGGTGATATTAATTACGGAGAAATTATTTCATCGAATAGCATGTCATATAATTTAATCCGGCATAGCCAAAGACACGACAATAGATAGCAACCTCTCTATGTGACAAATCTTTATCGTAGGATCCCATTGAAAAGTAGTTCACAATATGTGAACCTGCACTTTCCGCCATATTTTCTATCCAGCCCCTGTGCTATCCAGCCCCTGTGCTATCCAGCCCCTGTGCTATCCAGCCCCTGTGCTATCCAGCCCCTGTGCTATCCAGCTCCTGTGCTATCCAGCTCCTGTGCTATCCAGCCCCTGTGCTATCCAGCCCCTGTGCTATCCAGCCCCTGTGCTATCCAGCCCCTGTGCTATCCAGCTCCTGTGCTATCCAGCTCCTGTTCTATCCAGCTCCTGTGCTATCCAGCCCGTCTTTCAAAGATCATTCGTAAAAATCCAAATAACTTCACAGATCTTCATTGTAGAGTTTAAACACCGTTTCCCATGCTTGTTCAATGAACCATAAACAATAAATGAACATGCACCTGTGGAACGGTTGTTAAGACACTAACAGCTTACAGACGGTAGGCAATTAAGGTCACAGTTATGAAAACTTAGGACGCTAGATGAGGCCTTTCTACTGACTCTGAAAACACCAAACAAAGATGCCCAGGGTCCCTGCTCATCTGCGTGAACGTGCCTTAGGCATGCTGCAAGGAGGCATGAGGACTGCAGGTGTGGCCAGCGCAATAAATTGCAATGTCCGTAATGTGAGACGCCTAAGACAGCGCTACAGGGAGACCGGATGGACAGCTGATCGTCCTCACAGTGGCAGACCACGTGTAACACCTGCACAGGATCGGTACATCCAAACATCACACCTGCGGGAAAGGTACAACAACTGCCCGAGTTACACCAGGATGCACAATCCCTCCATCAGTGCTCTGACTGGCCACAATAGGCTGAGAGAGGCTGGACTGAGGGCTTGTAGGCCTGTTGTAAGGCAGGTCCTCACCAGACATCACCGGCAACAATGTCGCTTATGGGCACAAACCCACCGTGGCTGGACCAAATAGGACTGGCAAAAAGTGCTCTTCACTAACGAGTTACCGTTTTGTATCACCAGGGGTGATGGTCGGGTTCGCGTTTAACATTAAAGGAATGAGTGTTACACCGAGGCCTGTACTCTGGAGTGGGATCTATTTGGAGGTGGAGGGTCTGTCATGGTCTGGGGCAGTGTGTCACAGCATCATCGGACTGGGCTTGTTGTGATTGCAGGCAATCTCAACGCTGTGCGTTACAGGGAAGACATCCTCCTCCCTCATGTGGTACCCTTCCTGCAGGCTCATCCTGAGATGACCCTCCAGCATGATAATACCACCAGCCATACTGCTCATTCTGTGTGTGATTTCCTGCAAGACAGGAATGTCAGTGTTCTGCCATGGCGAGCGAAGAGCCCGTATCTCAATCCCACTGAGCACGTCTGGGACCTGTTGGATCGGAGGGTGAGGGCTAGGACCATTCCCCCCAGAAATGTCCGGGTACTTGCAGGTGCCTTGGTGGAAGAGTGGGGTAACATCTCACACCAAGAACTGGCAAATCTGGTGCAGTCCATGAGGAGGAGATGCACTGCAGTACTTCATGCAGCTGGTGGCCACCCCAGATACTGACTGTTACTTTTGATTTGACCCCCCCTTTGTTCAGGGACACATTATTCCATTTCTGTTAGTCACATGTCTGTGGAACTTGTTCAGTTTATGTCGCAGTTGTTGAATCTTATGTTCATACCAATATTTACACGTTAAGTTTGCTGAAAATAATCACAGTTGACAGTGAGAGGATGTTTCTTTTTCTGCTGAGGTTATATTTAGATGTACTGTACATGATAATAATAGTTCCTGTCTGGCCTCAGTATGTACTGTAGGACTGACTCACCTTGCAGGAGGAAGCCAGCAGGGAGCCGTCCTGTTTCCAGCTAAGACTCTGCAGCTGATCACCGTGCGGCTCCAGAGCTGCAGACAGAAACACAGGTCAGAGATCAAGAGACTGGTCAGCTCAGCCCGCAGGTTATCACAGGGAAGGTCAAGGAAAGGTCACAGAGAGGTCAACAGCACAGGTTAACACAAGACCAGGAACAACAAAGTACATAAAGAACAGATTCAGGATGAATAGACAAAGAAAAGAAAGCACAGGTAGAAACACAGGACAGGTGCCGCCCAGACACAGGACAGGTGCCGCCCAGACACGGGACAGGTTGGCCAAGACACAGGACAGGTGCAGCCCAGACACGGGACAGGTGCGGCCAAGACACGGGACAGGTGCAGCCCAGACACGGGACAGGTGCAGCCCAGACACGGGACAGGTGCGGCCAAGACACAGGACAGATGGGGCCAAGACACAGGACAGGTGGGGCCAAGACACAGGACAGGTGGGCCAAGACACAGGACAGGTGGGCCAAGACACAGGACAGGTGAGGCCAAGACACGGGACAGGTGCAGCCCAGACACGGGACAGGTGCAGCTCAGACACGGGACAGGTGCAGCCCAGACACGGGACAGGTGCAGCCCAGACACGGGACAGGTGCAGCCCAGACACGGGACAGGTGCAGCCCAGACACGGGACAGGTGAAGCCCAGACACGGGACAGGTGAAGCCAAGACACGGGACTGGTGAGGGCCAGGACACAAGACACAGAGGGAAACACAGGATGAAACAACCTTTGTAGAATTGTAGAAACCCCAAAGCAGACCCAGTTGACCCAGTTAAGACCACCTGGATCAATGGTACACAGAACATAATGAGGTTATGGTGCTACGGCTGGTTGGATACAGCATAGCATGTATGGGTTATGATGACACGACAGTAGATGGCATAGATGACAACGGCATTTGTCAAATGGTGAAGAAAGTCGTCACACGGGACACAGTTGAGGTTCACCCTCTAGGCCTCCCGAGTGGCGCAGTGGTCTAAGGCACTGCATCGCAGTACTAGCTGTGCCACTAGAGTTCTTGGTCCAGGCTCTGTCGCCCGGCCGCAATCAGGCAGAATAGTCTGGGTTAGGGGAGGGTTTGGCCAGCAGGGATGTTCTTGTCCCATCACGCACTCCTGTGGCGGGCCGGGCGCAATGCACGCTGACACGGTCGCCTGGTGTACAGTGTTTCCTCCGACACATTGGTGCGGCTGGCTTCCAGGTTAAGTGGGCATTGTGTCAAGAAGCAGTGCGGCTTGGTTGGGTTTGTGTTTGAGGACGCACGACTCTCGACCTTCAACTGTGAAAGGATCAAACTGACTGACAGATTGTGTGTATGGTCTGTTTGCTGCTATATTTGTGTGAAGAAGTGTGTTTGTACTGTATTGATCCATTTGTGAGTGATTGATTATGAGTGTGTGTTCATCATTCATGTTTGTGTGCGTTCCTTCAATCATTTGTGAGTGTGTTCATGCATTCACCATTCTTTCATGCCTGCATAGCTCCTCTCCAGTGTATCCTACCTGCTAGTGGTGATTGTTGGCGGCTGGTGTCCCAGAGCTGGGCTGTCTTGGTGGAGCCCACAGCCAGCAGGCCAGAGGAGGTGGGGTGGAAGGCGACCAGCTCCAGACGACCCTCTCCGGGACACAGGGTCACCTCCGCCCCCCCGGGCTGCTCCTGTTCTGGTTCACACACACGCCACAGCTTCACCTGCATGGACACACACCAGGCCAAGAAAGCATGTTTTTAGTGACCTTGTTGTGCTGAGTAAAAGAGAGACACACATGCACACACACACACACAAACACACATGCGCACACACAAACACACATGCGCACACACAAACACACACACACACACACACACACACACACACACACACACACACACACACACACGAGTGTCAGGTGAACGGGCTCTCAATCAGACATGAAGACAGTGACATACACAATAATTACAAAAGTATGTGAACCCCTTCAAATTCGTGGATTCGGCTATTTCAGCCACACCCACTGCTGACAGGTGTATAAAATCAAGCATACAGCCATGCAATCTGAATAGACAAACATTGGCAGTAGAATGGCCTTACTCAAGAGCTCAGTGACTTTCAACGTGGCATCGTCATAGGATGCCACCTTCCCAATAAGTCAGTTCGTCAAATGTATGCCTTTCTAGATCAGCCCCAGTCAACTGTAAGTGCTGTTATTGTGAAGTGGAAATGTCAATGAATAACAACGGCTCAGCCGCAAAGTGGTTGGTCACACAAGCTCACAGAACGGGACTGTGGCGTGCTAAAGTGCGTAAAATCGTCAGTTCACAGTTGCAACACTCACTACCCGAGTTTCAAACTGCCTCGAAACAACGTCAGCACAAGAACTGTTCGTCGGGAGCTTCATGAACTGGGTTTCCATGGCCCAGCAGCCGCACACAAGCCTAAGATCACCATGCCAAGTGTCAGCTGGAGTGGTGTAAAGCCCGCCACCATTGGACTCTGGAGCAGTGGAAACATGTTCTCTTGAATTATGCTTCACCGTCTGGCAGTCCGACCGACAAATCTGGGTTTGAGAAACGCTCCCTACCCGAATGTATAGTGCCAACTGTAAAGTCTGGTGGAGGAGGAATAATGGTCTGGGGCTGTTTTTCATGGTTCGGGCTCGGCCCCTTAGTTCAAGTGAAGGGAACTCTTAGCTACAGCATTGAGGAAGGCCCTTTCCTGTTTCAGCATGACAATGCCCCGGTGCACAAAGCGAGATACATACAGAAATGGTTTGTTGAGATCGGTGTGGAATGACTTCACTGGCCTACACAGAGCCCTGACCTCAACCCCATTGAAAACCTTAGGGATGAATGGGAATGCCGACTGCGAGTCTGGTCTAGTCGCCCAACATCAGTGCCCGACCTCACTAATGCTCTTGTGGCTGAATGGAAGCAAGTGTAAATGTAAATGTAACATATCCATATCCATATGTCTATCTAATGTTAGAGGGAAGGTTTTGAGGTTTGTATCTTGCTCCATGTCAGTACGTCATTGAAGGCAATGACTTAAACTGATCCCTTGACCCCAGCTCCACTCACTGAACGTTCGCGCCGCAGCCCCACTCACTGAACGTTCGCGCCGCAGCCCCACTCACTGAACGTTCGCGCCGCAGCCCCACTCACTGAACGTTCGCGCCGCAGCCCCACTCACTGAACGTTCGCGCCGCAGCCCCACTCACTGAACGTTCGCGCCGCAGCCCCACTCACTGAACGTTCGCGCCGCAGCCCCACTCACTGAGCGTTCGCGCCGCAGCCCCACTCACTGAACGTTCGCGCCGCAGCCCCACTCACTGAACGCTCGCGCCGCAGCCCCACTCACTGAACGTTCGCGCCGCAGCCCCACTCACTGAACGTTCGCCGCAGCCCACTCACTGAACGCGCGCACGCAGCCACACTCACTGAACGTTCGCGCCGCAGCCACACTCACTGAACGTTCGCGCCGCAGCCACACTCACTGAACGTTCGCGCCGCAGCCACACTCACTGAACGTTCGCGCCGCAGCCACACTCACTGAACGTTCGCGCCGCAGCCACACTCACTGAACGTTCGCGCCGCAGCCACACTCACTGAACGCGTTCGCGCGCAGCCACACTCACTGAACGTTCGCGCCGCAGCCACACTCACTGAACGTTCGCGCCGCAGCCACACTCACTGAACGTTCGCGCCGCAGCCACACTCACTGAACGTTCGCACCCCAGCTACACTCACTGAACGTTCGCACCCCAGCTACACTCACTGAACGTTCGCACCCCAGCTACACTCACTGAACGTTCGCACCCCAGCTACACTCACTGAACGTTCGCACCCCAGCTACACTCACTGAACGTTCAAACCCCAGCTACACTCACTGAACGTTCACACCCCAGCTACACTCACTGAACGTTCACACCCCAGCTACACTCACTGAACGTTCAAACCCCAGCTACACTCACTGAACGTTCACACCCCAGCTACACTCACTGAACGTTCAAACCCCAGCTACACTCACTGAACGTTCAGACCCCAGCTACACTCACTGAACGTTCACACCCCAGCTACACTCACTGAACGTTCACACCCCAGCTACTCACTGAACGTTCAAACCCCAGCTACACTCACTGAACGTTCAAACCCCAGCTACACTCACTGAACGTTCAAACCCCAGCTACACTCACTGAACGTTCAAACCCCAGCTACACTCACTGAACGTTCAAACCCCAGCTACACTCACTGAACGTTCAAACCCCAGCTACACTCACTGAACGTTCACACCCCAGCTACAACTCTGCCAATTGAAAGGCAGAGTTGATAGACATGCCATTAGCCCCAACCCTGTTGTTAATGAACAGTGAGTTAATTTCCAACAGCTGGCCTTGCCCTAAAACCCACCGCAGCCGACTCAGTTTGCCCATACCCAACCACCTACTGTTAAACATTGGAGCTTTCACTACTAGGACTACAGACACCTGGACCATGTTCTCCCTAGTAGGACTACAAACACCTGGACCATGTTCTCCCAAGTAGGACTACAGACACCTGGACCATGTTCTACCTAGTAGGACTACAGACACCTGGACCATGTTCTCACTACTGGGACTCCTGACACCGGGACCATGTTCTACCTAGTAGGACTCCTGACACCGGGACCATGTTCTCCCTACTAGGACTCCTGACACCGGGACCATATTCTCACTACTGGGACTCCTGACACCTGGACCATGTTCTCCCTACTAGGACTCCTGACACCTGGACCATGTTCTCCCTACTAGGACTCCTGACACCGGGACCATGTTCTCACTACTAGGACTCCTGACACCGGGACCATGTTCTCCCTACTAGGACTCCTGACACAGGGACCATGTTCTCACTACTGGGACTCCTGACACCTGGACCATGTTCTTACTACTAGGACTCCTGACACCTGGACCATGTTCTTACTACTAGGACTCCTGACACCTGGACCATGTTCTTACTACTAGGACTCCTGACACCTGGACCATGTTCTTACTACTAGGACTCCTGACACCGGGACCATGTTCTCCCTACTAGGACTCCTGACACCTGGACCATGTTCTTACTACTAGGACTCCTGACACCGGGACCATGTTCTCCCTACTAGGACTCCTGACACCTGGACCATGTGCTTACTACTAGGACTCCTGACACCTGGACCATGTTCTTACTACTAGGACTCCTGACACCTGGACCATGTTCTTACTACTAGGACTCCTGACACCTAGACCATGTTCTTACTACTAGGACTCCTGACACCTGGACCATGTTCTTACTACTAGGACTCCTGACACCGGGACCATGTTCTCCCTACTGGGACTCCTGACACCGGGACCATGTTCTCCCTACTGGGACTCCTGACACCTGGACCATGTTCTCCCTACTGGGACTCCAGACACCTGGACCATGTTCTCACTACTAGGACTCCTGACACCTGGACCATGTTCTCCCTACTAGGACTCCTGACACCGGGACTGGAGAACCAAGTGGTATACAGCTGCAGATACAGGATTTAATCCAGCAATAAGGTGGTCAATTGGAGCCTTTTAAATGCCACCTGGGGCCTGTTTTATTATTTTATTTAACCTTTATTTAACTAGGCAAGTCAGGTAAGAACAAATTCTTATTTACAATGATGGCCTCCCCCGGCCAAACCCAGACGACGCTGGGCCAATTATGCGCAGCCCTATGGGACTCCCAATCATGGCAGGATGTGATGCAGCCTGGATTCGAACCAGGTACTGCAGTGACGCCTCTTGCACTGAGTGTCTTAGACCACTGCCACTCAGGAGCCCAAAGCATGGCAAAAGCGATGACAAAGTCTTAAAACAGGTGTGTGTGTGTGTGTGTGTGTGTGTGTGTGTGTGTGTGTGGACGTCTGTGTGTGTTACTCAGCACAACAAGGTGACTAAAACAATATGTCTTCTTGGCAGCAGATGAAAGCTGGGAATATAAAGTATCCTAGCTGAGCTCAGGGCTCCTCTACATATGCTGGGTACTTTACTGTGCACTGAGGCTTTGGCTGTACATGTGTTTACTCATCCCTCTGAGGCAGACCCTGCTGCTGAGTCTACATACACACTCACACATGGACTCTGAGTGACTTCAAAAGGTTTCTTTCCACATAATAACAGTCAATGCAATTCATTTTTTCATCCAGATGTGTCAGAGCCCTCGTTCCCGGCCTAAAGATACAAACAACTGTTCATGAGTATGTGCATGTACCATGAAAAAAATAGAACAACCAGTCTGCAAGAGAGTGTATGACCATAACGAAATCCTCTTTCCTTCCTTCCTCTCTTAAAGCTATGACTCATCTTATAGTTAGGTGAAAGGTCAAGAGGAAGGAAGGAAAGAATGAAGGACATTTAAAAAAAAATAAAGACAGGGCCTTAGAGGAATGAGGACAGGGCCTTAGAGGAATGAGGACAGGGCCTTAGAGGAATTTAGAGGAATGAGGACAGGGCCTTAGAGGAATGAGGACAGGGCCTTAGAGGAATGAGGACAGGGCCTTAGAGGAATGAGGACAGGGCCTTAGAGGAATGAGGACAGGGCCTTAGAGGAATGAGGACCGAGAGACAGGAGGGCCTCACCGTTTCATCTGCAGAACAGGTAGCCAGGAGATTATCATCAAATGGAGAGAAGTCCAAATCAGTTATCAGATCTGAGAGAGAAACAGAGAGAGGACAAATCAGTTATCAGATCTGAGAGAGAGACAGAGAGAGGACAAATCAGTTATCAGATCTGAGAGAGACAGAGACAGAGACAGACAGAGAAGTCCAAATCAGTTATCTGAGAGAGAGAGAGAGAGAGAGAGAGAGAGAGAGAGAGAGAGAGAACAACTCAGTTATCAGATCTGAGAGAGAGAGAGAGAGGACAAATCAGTTATCAGATCTGAGAGAGAGAGACAGAGACAGAGACAGAGAAGTCCAAATCAGTTATCTGAGAGAGAGAGAGAGAGAGAGAGAGAGAGAGAGAGAGAGACAGAGAAGTCCAAATCAGTTATCTGAGAGATAGAGACAGAGAGAAGTCCAAATCAGTTATCAAATCTGAGAGAGAGAACAACTCAGTTATCAGATCTGAGAGAGAGAGAGAGAGAGAGAGAGAGAGAGAGAGAGACAGAGAAGTCCA